>NC_046606.1:11141909-11424942 GCF_011750605.1 Drosophila busckii
TCTGTATTTGCTGCTCCAGTTGAGCAATGCGACTATCACCGTCATCTATCACAATAGACTTTATAAAACCAGATAACAGCACCGATAAATCGCCATGTTTTCGAACATTTTCAACATATGCTGGTTTATTTTTTTTAATAAAATCTAATCTCTCAAATGTAGCTCTACATTCACCTAGGTCTTTCTGCACCGAATCGCATTGCTATGAATAGAGAAACACAAGTTTTAAAACAAGTAAATTCAATATTATTTAAGTTCACTTGCTTACCCCATCAATATTCGAATCAGTTGCTGAATTAAATTCCACAGAAATCAGCAAGAACGCAATTGATACTACAAGCACTATTGATAGCATAATTACAATTAATAATTTAATCATATTTAATTAATAAAACGAACTTTTCAAGAGCAGCGTTCAACTTGGAAACTAAATTTCGACGACGACCATCATCACCACCAAGCTTATCAACAAGTATACGTCAGAATTTGCGCATATGGATATTCTCGGAAAACCAAATTATGAACAAGAACATGAACATCATACATATATAAACAAATATAGTCGAGATTAGAGCCATCGCGTCTTAAAGCTTACGCACTCAGCCATGCTCTTATTCTTATCAGCGTTATCATCAACTGATCTCCAATAATCTATAGTGAAGCCAAGCTAAGGCCAACAACAATAAATCAGAAGCAAACAACATTAAAAAAAAGACTGTACACAATTTAAAATTTTTTAACATTGAAAACGTTTTTTTTATTATTATTTGGATAGTTATGTCATATTTCACTATCCATAATTAATTATTGACTGCTTATCTGTTGTCCATCCATTTCCAAGTTCAGTTTTTGCGAGTTCAGTTTGAACAATGCGAACCTTCATTTCATATATTATAGGATTATATGTAATTTCATACTGCATCACCGCTGCATCCCTGGATTTTCTAATTTCTTCACGACGTGTTTCTAGATTTTTAAAAAAGCTTTTACTCTTAGCTGCAAATTCATGTAAGTTTTTCTGCACCGATTCGCATTGCTATGAATAGAGAAAAACAAGATTTAAATCAAGTAAATTTAATATTATTTAAGTTCACTTGCTTACCCCATCAATATTTAAATCAGTTGCTGAATTAAATTCCACATAAATCAGCAAGAACGCAATTGGTAACATAAGCATTAATGTATTCATATTGAATTAAAAAAACGAACTTTTTAAGAGCAACGTTCAACTGAAACTAAATTTCAAATTTCATCACCACCAAGCTTATCAACAAGTATACGTCAGAATTTTGTGCATATAGATATTCTTAGAAAACCACATTATGAACATTAATATATAAAAAAAAGCTAGGCATATTATGTACATACTGTTGGCTGGTAATGGATCTATACTTAACGACAGTTATTCACGACTCCTTCTGACTTTTAATCTACAGTGTACACTTAACATTAGTAGCTTAACAGTAACATATGATTATGCCATGTGTGCATTGTATGTTATCCTAACATATTTTCATATATACACATATAGTCGAGATTAGAGCCAATCGCGTCTCTTAAGCTTACGCACTCAGCCATGCTCTTATTCTTATCAGCGTTATTATCAACTGATCTCCAATAATCTATAGTGAAGCCAAGCTAAGGCCAACAACAATAAATCAGATGCAAACATATAAACATTTTCAAAAAAAGAAACCAGCACACAATTTTAAATTTTTGAACATTGAAAAGGTTTTTCTTTTATTATTATTTGAATAGTATGTCAATATTTCATTTCCATAATTAATAATTGACTCTTATTATTCCAATTTTTTTTTCATGTTCTGTATTTGCTGTTTCCAGTTGAGCAATGCGAATTCTTCTTTTCATTCATTATATTATTAAATGTATTTTCTTGATCCTTCCTCGCTGCTTCGCTGGCTCTTCGAGTTTCATCAAAAAGGGTTTGTGGAGTTTCCTTAAAATCTAAGCTCTCCAACTTAGCTTTACATTCAACTAGGTCTTTCAGCAATGAATTGCATTGCTATGAATAGAGAAACACAAGTTTTAAAGCAAGTATATTTAAAATTATTTAAGTTCACTCGCTTACCTCATCAATATTAGAATCAGTTGCTGAATTAAATTCCACAGAAATCAGCAAGAACACAATTGGTAACATAAGCATTAATGTATTCATATTGAATTAATAAAACGAACTTTTCAAGAGCAGCGTTCAACTGAAACTGAAACTAAAATTCCGAAGACCATCAAGCTTATCAACAAGTACACGTCAGAATTTGCGCATATGGATATTCTTGGAAAACAAAATTATGAACATTAATATATAAAAAAACTTGGCATATTATGTGCATACATATGTATGTATATACACAAATATAGTCGATATTCCGATAAGCAAACATATTTTAACAATTGAGAGTGTATAAATATATATTTGAGCAAATGCAAACTGAGTTCACCGCATTTTCCAATCTGCATGCAAAAGCAGAAAACTAGCAAAATATAATAAAAAATTTCCAGTGCGTGGCAACTGAACTTTCGACTTGTCAGCATCTCGCCTCCTCTATCTCTTTCTCTCTCTTTTTTTTTATTTTGTTACTCAACCACAATCCGCTGCCCTTGCGGCATGTCTGTGTCCATGCAGTTTCATAATTAAGTAATCCCTGGCAGCGGCAGCGGCGGGCGCGCACCTTAAGCTCAGATTGAAATACTGGAGAGACTGGGGCAACTGGTTTTTGCAGCAGCTACAGATATAACGGTATGCGTAGCTACCAAAAAGAACAACAAACACACACACACACACATACATGTATTAACGCCTGGCAAGTGTCAAGCGGCTGCTGCAGAGAAAATGCAGACAACGGTAGCTGGCTAGACCAGTGTTGCCAGATTAGCTTATTTCAAGCTAGATCTAGCTTACAAAAGTTTGCAATTAGCTTTTAGACTGAAATCTAGCATATTTTAAATAATATTCAAGTAATAAATATATTTGTACTCTTTGTTGCTCTGGCTATACCAATTGTACCATAGAATTTAATTCTAGGCTACAATTAAAATAAATAAATAAATTACTATTTATATAACTATAACTTAAGCTTCAGGGGAGGCAGCCTTAGCTACTGGGGCTTAAAATAAATAAATAAATATATTTGTAATTTCAATGAAATATTTAAAAATATATAGAAGCTTTTTTTTTATAAATTGTGAAACTAAATAAAAGTCAAGCTTGTCAAAATAACAAAAGTACATATTAGTATTATTTCATAGTTGTTGCAAGTTGCAAGATTTAGCTTATGCGGCGCCCTAATTCTTGCAACACTGTTAGCTGGGGCAACTGCAGTGCGGGCAAATAAAATGAGCAGCAGCTCTCAAGCTCGTATCGGTTATGGCCATGGTCAAGTCAAGGCTCTGCGTATATCTTATTACCACTGCAGAGATTACGAAGCCAACAGGCAGTAGATTGGTCAGTCGGCTTTAACGGCCTCTCGGTTTGACTTTGACACATGTTATGAAATTTGAATAGATCACCAGTCGCAACTATTACATGAATCGTGATGGAGGCAAGCAGCTAAGCAAACCTGTAAAATGTGCATTAAATTGTTTGTTTTTCTTTTCAGTTTTCAAGAGACTCGTGAGTCTCGTTTCGAGTGCTAAGAACATCTGGACGATGACTTAACATGAGTCGAGTGCCAGTTTAATGAAGTTGTTTTGGCCAAGAATGCGCCTCAGTCATATAAAAATAACAAAAACGAAAACACTTTGAAGAATTGTGCAAAATTATTATCGTTAAAGCCATACAACTAAGCTGGCCATCAAACTGCTGTAAAAAAAATAGTTTAAAGCGAAATATAAAAAATGATTGAGCATCGATTTTATGGCTTTATGTTTAACTGTCTAACGAAATTATGATATTGATAGTATTTTGCTTGGCGAGAGAACAGTTATTGAATAGCTTTTGCCACACCTAAATGTCGTAAAAAAATAGAATATGATAAGCTATGGGTTATTGTTAAGCTATTGTTGTTAACTTTAAGCACTAGTATATTTTAATTGCATCTACGCGTTCGTTCCTATGAAAGTTTTATATGTAGTTCATGCGTTTTATTTTATATTTAATACAAAGTATTCCAAAATGTTCAAACCAAAATATTAAAAGCGTAATTCGAGAAAATTCCCAAGAAATGAAACGTAAAATAAAAACGCAACAGCAAGCTGAACTTACCAAGTAAGAACGAGACAGCAACATAAGGCAGCGACTGTTACTGCGCAGTCAACAAAATTGTAACACAAACGCGAACTCACAGACAAAAAGAAAAGGAATCACCAATTAGTATTTTCGCGAACGCCCGGGCTACAATGCAATGGAGAGAGCGAAAGGGCAACTGTTACTGCGCAGTCGGCGAACATTTAACACAAACGCACACACAAAAAAAAAGGATACAAAAAGAAAATGAACACACCAATTACTATTCTCGCGAGCCGCGAACGTCCGCACTAAAATGGATCGAGCGAAAGCACAAAACACAAAATGGAAACCGAACGAACGAGCATAGCATAAGATAACGGCGCAATGGCCACCCGCAGCTGCAGAAAAATTTGCAACTGCGCAATAGTTATATTTATAATATATCAATAATATATTAATGCATTACATTGATTATTAATTATATAAACAATTGCACTTAAACAATTACACATTTCAATTTGAAGAAAAAAAAATCCGTTAAAAAAATTAAACAAGACACACACAACCGAAGAGCAGCTTGCGCACGCGGACGGCAAAATGGCGAAACACTGAAAGCGATTTATATTTCATTAGATTAATTATGAATTATATAAACATTTGTACTTTTTATATTAAGTACACATTGCACTTTGTAAAAAAAAAACTTAAAAAAACAGCAAACATAATACACAGCGGAAAAACAATGTGCGCACGCGGGGATCAAAAACGATAACAAACAATATTATCGAAGCTCGATATCAACTGACAACAGCCATCCAGCATGAAATTAAATAAAAGTAAAACTTATGTAGCAAAAAATAGTGTTCAATTAAGATTGTCTTATGAGATACATATGTATAAATAACTTATTTTATTAGCTAAGATTTATTTATAAATAAAATTTATACTCTGTCACAGTTTTTGCATTAATAAATTTGCTAATACAGAGGTGACTACAATAGATTGTTCTATAGATTTTGAATGTTTACTGTATATTTTATAAAATATGCTACCAAAGATTACTCATCATTATAGATTATGTGCTATTATCATTGATCTACTGCAATATCGAAGCTCGATATCAAGTGCCAACTGCCATCCAGCATGAAATTGGCAGCTCCTTGATGAGCTCGATATTTGCGCGCATTAAAGTTATTTTTGCCGCGAATCTAGGATTTTGACTGCTTTGTAATTTGTTATTTTTTTATTGTGCATATTTTGAAATGTGAGTGCAAGTGTTAATTAAAATATATCCACGCAAGTGTTTTATTATTAATTATATAATGTGCGTGGGAGCAGTCAAAATCATGTTGATCAGCTGTTTTTGGCTGCATTGAATTTTGTTTAGTTTTTTTTTTGTGCATAACGTAATAAGTGCGAGCAAGTGTTTATTAAAAAACGAACACCACAAGTGTTTTTATTAATAATAATGCATAATTATAATGTTAATATGCGTCGGTGCAGTCTTAATGGCCATTCACATTTACATGTGCGTGCACGCGCGTGTGTGTGTGTGCATGTGCCGGTAAATTGCAGTTGTATGTGTGCTGATCTTTTCAATTGCTTTTTGCCTTTTTGTTCTCATTGTGTGCATTTATTTTGTTTTTCTTTTTGTGATTTATGCTTAATACCACACTTAATAGTGTGTCACTCTTGCTGCCTCTCTCTCTCTCTCACTCTCGGTAAGTCACACATACATACAAGCTTTATTTTATTCTCTTGCGCACTTGTTGCTGGTTAAGGACTTTGCTAAAATTAAGTTACAGCCAGACTGTTTAGTATAAGCATACTTGCTTGCTAGTCAAGCCTCTTATTATCTCCCTGACCTCAGCTGAGAAAGAGCGTGCATGCTCTCTCGTTCGCTTAGCAGCGCTGCTTTAGCGTTAAGGCAGCGACGCCTGCGTTCAGGTTCGTTGTATGTGTGAGCTTCGGCTTCAGTTGATAACTAGAGCTGCAGCTCTTATCTATGTCGACTGCTCTCTATGCAAGTTAATGCCAAATTATAGTTTATCATATTTTAAATGTACATAAAATGTTTGCATAAAAAACTTAACTACTTGTTTCTTAAATTCAAATATAAAAGCAGCATAATGTGTTCGGTCTTTGTCTGAAAGTTAAGCTTTAATAACTTCGCATCGAGCATCTATTAAACTTTACTTTAGCTTGTAGCTTCGCAACTAACTAGTAGTCGACTCGTCAATAAGCTGTGCTTGCTTTAACAATTTAAAATCAATTTGCAAGACAATTTGGGCACACACTTGGCAAGAAAAGAGCCACAGAGCAGACACAGTGAGCAATTATGGAAAACACGTTGGCTGGCTGGCTGGCTGGCTGACTAGAGAAAAGAATTTTCCAGCAGGAAGTTAAAGTGTGGCAAGTGCTTGAAGGTAACATGCAACTGACAGCAATCATTATGTGGCAATTATAAATGGATCAATCAAAGTGACAAATTGAATAGAAAATTGCAAAGTCAACTCACTATAAGATATGCAGTCGATAGAAAGATTCGAGAGCTTATCAAGTATTCCCTTAATTAATTGAAAGATATGCAATAACAACAAAAGCAACTTGAGCTGCTGTCTGCAGCTAACAACGCTAAGATGTTTGCACAGATAAAGTGACGCGGCAGGGTCTAGCTCTTGCAACATGCAACATGCAGCAGCAGCACCCAGGTGGGCTCGCGAGCAATCGAAGCCAAATCAGGAAGACAACAACGGAAATCGCTCTTGAGACTTGGAGACTCTTGATCATTATGCATGCCACCAACTGAAGTTGGCAGCCAGCGGTGGCAAGCTTGCTGATTGCCTAATCGCAGACTACGTTGCAAGTTGCAGCAACAGCTGCTGCCACTACCGTTTTAATTGCCCGCAAATTAAACTATCATTAAAATATGTAGAAAAGTCGCAGCTGACAGCGATATCAATTTCTAGCCACATCTACAGCTTATGCATATTGCATATTGTTTGACAGTTCAGTGAGCAGCAAGAACAACAAATTGTAAATTGATTAAAAACCATTAACATGTTCTTTATCACTCAACGCCACAGAGAGACAGAGCGTGAAAGAGAGAGAGCGCCTGGGTGTTGTCAAGCTTAGAGGCAGGCAGGAAATACTGCCAGTGGGCCCAGCTTGCTTAGCCAACTAAATTGGCAACAGGCAGCGAGAGTCAACAGGCTTCTGTCGCTGCTGCTGCTGCTGTTGGGGCAAAGCCTGCGGGCTGCTGTTGATGCTTGCTGCGATTTAGTGGGCTGTACACATGGGTGCTCAAATTTTATGAGCCTACGCTGATTAATGCTTTCAATCAGCTACCAACTTAATACATATATACACACATACTATGGCATAGTCTATAGTTCAGTCAGCTCTGGAATTTGAAGCGCATACTATTAAATATATAAACATACTTCTTACCAATTGAGAGTAGCTATAGAAATAAAGCTATTTTTCATAATAAGTTTTTATTATTAAAAGTAAAATATTATAAAGTAATAATACTCGCATATTTGCCATTGCAGCCAATCGCGTTTCTTTACCTTACGCACTCAGCCATGCTCTTACTCTTATCAGCGTTATCATCAACTGATCTCTGATAATCTATAATGAAGCCAAGCTAAGGCCAACAACATTAAATCAGAAGCATTGAAAAAAAAGGCAGTACACAATTTTAAGTTTTTTAACATTGAAAACGTTTTTTTTTTTTTATTATTATTATTTGAATAGTATGTCAATATTTCACTTCCATAATTATTATTGACTCTTTCTCTTTCCATTTATTTTCAAGTTCTGTATTTGCTGCTCCAGTCCAGCAATTTCATTATTCATTTGATCTATTAAAGTAGTATACATAGTTTTATGATTCATCACCATTGCATCCGTGGTTTTTTTATATTCATCGATGGTCATTTTGAAAATTTTTGAATTTTATCTCAAACTCAGGCTTTAAGTTTAATCTAACTTTTTCTGCACTAATGCTAAAGTCAGGAAAAATTGCCAGCAAAAATTTAAAGTATATTTAAATTATTTACTTTAATTAATACTTAGAATCAGTTGAACCAGCTGAATTAAGTTCCACAGAAATCAGCAAGACCACAATTGGTAACATAAGCATTAATGTATTCATATTGAATTAATAAAACGAACTTTTCAAGAGCAGCGTTCAACTGAAACTAAATTTCAAATTTCATCACCACCAAGCTTATCAACAAATACACGTCAGAATTTGTGCATATAGATATTCTTAGAAAAACCACATTTATGAACATTAAGTATATTAAAAAAAAGCTTGGCATATTATATACATACTATTGGCTGGTAAATTCCCCCGGGTCAGATTTGTATAGAAAGAAAAAACACCGATCTATACTTAACGACAGTTATTCACGACTCCTTGTGACTGATAATCTACGGTGTACACTTAACATTAGTAGCTTAACAGTAACATATGATTATGCATGTGTGCATTGTATGTTATCCTAACATATTTTCATATATACACAAATATAGTCGATATTGGAGCCAATCTCTTAAGTTTACGCACTCAGCCCTGCTTTTACTCTTATCAGCGTTATCATCAACTGATCTCGGTTAATCTTAATGAACAAGCTAAGAGAGGCCAAGAAACAAATAAAACTATTGGAGCAGGCTTGCATTTTAATTTATTTTGCCTTTAATTTATCTTTTATTTTATTTAAACAATGTCAATATTTCATTTCCATAATTATAATTGACTCTTATTATTCCAAGTTCAGTTTTTGGAGTTTCAGTTGAGCAATGCGAAACCTCATTTCATATATTATAGGATTATATGTAATTTCATACTGCATAACCGCTGCATCACTGGATTTTGTAATTTCTTCACGACGTGTTTTTAGATTTTTAAAAAAGCTTTTACTCATAGCTGCAAATTCATGTAATTTTTTGAGCTCCGAATTGCATTGCTATGTATAGAGAAACACAAGATTTAAAACAAGTAAATTTAATATTATTTAAGTTCACTTGCTTACCCCATCAATATTCGAATCAGTTGCTGAATTAAATTCCACATAAATCAACAACAACGCAATTGATACTACAAGTACTATTGATAGCATAATTGCAATTAATAATTTATTCATATTGAATTAATAAAACGAACTTTTTAAGAGCAACGTTCAACTGAAACTAAATTTCAAATTTCATCACCACCAAGCTTATCAACAAGTATACGTCAGAATTTGCGCATATGGATATTCTTAGAAAACCACATTATGAACATTAATATATATTGGCATATTATGTGCATACATATATGAACATATATTTTAACAATTGAGAGATTAGCTGTAGAATTATATATTTGAGCAATTGCAATAAAATTGGAAATTGAAGCGCATTTAATTTGAATAAAAAGGTTTTTAGTTCTTAGCGTAAAGTTTTGCATGCATTTAAATATAGCACGATCTAATAAAAAGGAAATAAAATAGTAAAAAATGTCGCAGTTACTTTAGAATAGCATATAAATTAAATATTTGCATGTTGCTTTCGCTTTTGTTTATTAAGCAAGTGTCAAAGTTAAATTGAGCTTAAACAAAAAAAAAAGTTAGCTCAACCACAAACGAATCGAAGCTTCCGAGCTGTCCTTTCAGCACTTTCGGCAATTCATCAATTTTATCGCATAAACTATTTTCAATTTCCATTTGTAACCGCAACTAATTTGAACTTTATTATTTGATTTGCGGACGGCCACAAGTCAAGAGCAATAAATCACTCATACGCCAAGTGTGCGCTCGACATAAAAATCTAAATGAGAGCGCCAGCACACACTACACATTGTTGCTCCAGCTGTCGCAGTAGCTTACATGGCTCATTGCTCAGCTGAGCAGCTTGGGTCCAGTTCAAGTTGCTGCTGCTTTTTAATTTTGTTGGATACAGTTGAAGTTGCTGCTTTTACATTTTTTTCTTTTGCTTGGCAATTTCGCGCTTATTTACGCAGTTGACATGTGCCACACGTGCCGCTGTGGCCAGTCAGCATTAACCCCTTGTTGGCCCCAGGCGCAATGTATTTAACACCTGAGGCCAAAAGTAAATTTATTGATACCTTTGGCTACAATTTTATGCCCAACTGGGCAGACAGCTGCTGCTTTGAGAGTTCAATCAAATGCCCTGAGTGTTAGTCTGGGTCGCCCTTAAGGCTAAAACAAAAGCATGCGGCGCCAGCATCAGCAACTCGTTGCCAACTAAACTCATGCCTTAACACTTGACTGAGGCTTAAACGCTCTTGCCGCTCGTCGCTGGCATTACACACACTTAAGGCCAATTATAGTTAATGTCTCAATTAGCGGCAGTTATGAAAATTATTGACTGCCAGCTCATCAGCTCGTCAGCTCTGCAGCTTAGCAAAAGGTTTTGCTTTTGCTGGCTGCAGTCGCTTAAAGAAATTTGCCAAGTTTTTACAACTATTTTGTGTCGCCTCCTTGCAACATTAATGAGCAGCAGCAGCAGCAGCAGCAGCAGCAGCAGCCGCTTCGAGTCTGATTAGACAGCTAGATCCGCAGTCCGGTCGGTCGGTCAGTGGCTGCTTGATTGGGTTGAATGACTGCGGCAACATAATTTAAAAAAAAAAAAAGCGAAAGAATTTCAAATGCATTTTCACTTAAATGCTTTGAATTCTTATGCCTGCTTGCCAATTTTATTAGGCACACATACTTTCAAACAATGTGTGTACTGAATAAAGTTAAATATACATTTAGGCATAAAAAAAATGAGATTTGAGTATTAATTTGAAAGCTTGATAGAGAAACTAAATATTAATTTAGCAAATAATTATAATTTAATGCTTTACATTTAAGATACAAATAGTTGCTATTTTTATTAGTGCCCAAATTAATATTTTTGATGTCTATTTTAGTCAATTATAATAAAATATTATAAAATCAAAAGCAAATTGGCTTGGATTGACTCAGAAATAAGAATAAAAATCATACTAAATCTTAATATTTATACTATCTTAGCATTAAGATAATACTAACTTATCTACTTTAATATGAATTTTAAATCATTTTAAATTTAATTTTTATTTTGCGAAAGGAATCAAAATAAATTGCTACGAATTCAATCTGAGCGTAAATCAAATTCATATTGAAAAAATCTGTCAGATTGAAACAAATGCATATCTTTTACAAATCAGCTTGAACTATAGCTTGAGCACAACTTAAATTAAAATTTCAGACAGTTGGGGCCTTAAATTTTGCAACTGTCGCAGCTCATTAATTCGCTTGTAGAAAGCTCAACTGCAAGCATAAATTAGTGGCGTTGGTGGTAGCAAATATATTTTGTTATTGAAATTGAAGGTTGGGGGCTGGGGGGGTGGGCAACAATTGGGCGCTGGCAATGGCAACAACTGCGGCCATAAATCAAAAGCAGCGCGTACTGCGTTTAATACACTTGACGCCAGATTTCCGCGACAATTTGCGCATGAATTAAACATAAAAGCAAGTCGACACGCCCCCCACCCACACCCTATAGCACTCGACAGTACAATTCAAAATCAGTTTCGGTACGAACCTTCCGGACTGACTGGCTGAGCGAGTGGGCAAATAAAATCAAAGTAGGTAACACGCGCAAATAAAACACTTGACACATTAAAGCAACAGCAAGAAAACTCACATGGGTGTAACTGTAGCTGCTGCAGAGTGGGTGGAAGTGGGTGGCAGTGAGGAGTGGAGTGCTGGTGCCAATGGCGACAACGCCATGAGCAATGTGGCTACAAATTTCCATTTGGCCGTAGGTTTGGGAAGGCGTCTCATGCAAATAAGTGACACTCGCCGCGCAGGATACGAAACCCAGATACATGCTTATAGGTGTGTATACACTCACAGGCAGTTGAATAGGTACAAGCAATGTGTTGCCAAAAATGTGATAAAAGAAGTATCGTATTGAACTAAAATTTCGTTCAACTAAAAATGTAATTTGACATTTTTTATTGCATTTAAGTTCATGAGTTGCTAAAGCGTTTAAAAAACTTACTTAAATTATCAGCTGCTGTTAATGGAAGCTGTAGCGAAATATCTTATAATTCAAGGAATCAATAATTAATTAATTCAAGCAATCGACAAATTCTCTTTGATTGGGATATATAATTTAATTCAAGCAAATATTTATTCAAAAAGAATTTATAGTTATTGCTTATATATTGAAAATTAAACCAAATTAATATTCGTCAATTCTTGGAGCAGATATTCTTATAATAAAGATTTTGTCATTATGCAAAATCCTTTTAAAGAAACTTTTTTATGCAATGCAAATATTTAACTTTTTTTTTTGTATTTTTATTCTGTGTTAATGTCTTATTAATTTTTTTTAAGTGGATTATTTTTATAGTATAATTTTGTATTATTATATTATATTTTAAAATTTTGTATTATTATTTGCATTTTCTTATGCTAAATTTTATTAACTTAATTTTTTTATTTTTATTTTAGATATTTTATTAATTTTATTGTGCTTGAAGTTATAAATTGCAAGTGATAAACTTGTGCCTGTCCCTATTCAAGTGCCTGCCAGTGTGTGTGTGCTCATATATATTTATGCATATATATGTGCTTATGTGTGTGTGCGTGTGCATGAGTGTCGCTTTACATGAGCATACATACAAATTTAACGAGTCGCATTTATGATACCACAGACAAGTATAATAATTTCAATTAACGACACCCACGGGTGTGTTTGTAGAGCAAGCTGCCACACACACACACACACACATGCACACACATTCGTTGAGTGTGTGTGAGTGAGCGTGCTAGAGATTGGAGATGCGTGTGTGCATTCAGGTATGGATAATGAATAACAAAAGAATTTTCATATTTGCACGCTCATAAAGCTGTGACAAAAGCTAATAAGCTACCATTTGTATGCGTGTGTGTGTGTGTGGTTGTGTTAGTTTTGGATTTCCATCAAAGCACTGCACTGATTCAAATCACGCATTATCACACATCTAAATTTGCTCTCAAAGATCTTAAGTGCTTTTCGCAGATTTCAGCATATAAACAAATTCATTTCAGTTGAATAATAAAAGAGATATGCATGTTGCCTTAGAGAATTTGAATAAACACTCACTTGACAGCTGCTCAGCAAGTGACTGTTGCTAATTTAATAGCGCGAAGCTGATAATAAAAATAATATAAATATTTTAATTTAGCATTCTTAAAGTTTTGAACGTATACTATGTTATAAAACATGTTTTTCTTAATATTATTTACTTGAAGCCAAATTATACATTTAACCCTTAAATGTATGCTACATAAAATTATTTTAAAAAATTCAGCGTATTGCCAAAGAATTTGTGTTCTTATATTATTTACCAATTATAATGAGTACATAATTTTAGCTTATAAACATTTATGAATTATTTCAATCTATAGCTCATTTATCTAACTATCGATATAGTATAATAATTTAAATTTCACAATATATAAACAGCATATAAAATATAACAATCGTTTGTTCAAAGCAAATAAACAGATCTGTTTAAAAATATTATTAGAAAATAATTGCTAAATTTTTAAGTTACTGCATTTAATAAAAAATAATGTTTTGCAGTACTCATACTAAATTTAATATAAGCAAAATAGCAGCATAATTTAGCATTACATATTAATAGTCATTATTCATTCAAGTGCTAGACAAAGTTCGTAATTTTATGTGCATATTTTAATATGCAATAATTTGAAAGCATCAATCACAGTTTTGCTATCAAGTCACTTCACTTACTCAACGCTCATCACAGCTGCGAGGCATTTGCACTACAGGTGTTTACATAAAAAAAGGCGCCACTGTAGCTGCTTCTTCTTTAACTTCTGGGCCGGGCTCACTGTTTTTTGTTAAATGTGTATAAAAAAAAAAGTCGCGCAGAGTCGACTGCATAATGAGCTTGGGGCCAGGTGAATGGCAATGTGAGGAATTTGCGAATAAGTCACTTTATGCTTTCGTTCATGTGCGTGTTAGTAGGTCGCAGCTGCTTGTGTGTGTGTGTGTGTGTGTGTGTGTCTGCGCATTATTATGCTTCTAATTAACTAAACGCATATATTTTCTTAGCCGCATCTTTGGCCAAGTTTTACAGCATTGCCATCTCATCAGCATAAAAGTTTTTAATGAGCCATTTTGTTCGCTCTAACGTTGCGTCTTCTGTTGACACACACACAGCCATCACATGCACATGCACATGTAGCACATGTAACTTCACTCCATAGACTGTTTGCATGACTTGCTGGTATTTGGTCTGTCTGTCTTTTTTAACTTCGCGTTTTGTAGCAATTCATTTGGCTCTGTAGCAAATTTGTTATGACAAGCTCAGTTGACACGTTTTAATTAAATTTAATTAGTGCGTTTGCGTTAAAACAACAACAACAAATTGGCCAACAACATGACGGACTGGATTAAGTGCAACGCATTCATTCAAGCAGAGAAAGTGTTTTAATGACATCTGACATTTGGTTGCTTTATAAAATAAATATAATTTGCATACTAAGCGAAATGTGTGTAAAAATATTTATCAACCTTGAAACATACACTCATACATCTAAAAATACACTAACAAATAAATTTAAATCTCTTAGAAGAGTTTTAAGTTTTTTATTTAAAATTAAATAAAATTTTAATTAGATTACTGATAGTATTTCGATTAATCGATTTTTAGATATGTGCCTTGCAATCAAGATGGCGTCTCCATACATACAATAGTTTCAAACTCGATTTTTAAATCGATTATTTGCCAGAAATTCACTTGCATTTATTTAAATTCATATTATTTTATATGTAATTTATTTATGTACTAACTTCTAGTCTTATTCATACATGTCTGCTTTCCGCATGAAAATTTGAATTTTACACAAGATTACAAAAAAAAACATTCAGCCAAATTAAAAATTAACTGAAATTAAAAAAATTGTAATATTAAAATGTATTTATTTTTATACCAAAATGAATTAAAATAAATTGAAATTTAAATTATTTTTTTTTATTTAAATAGTTGTTTGTAAAAAAAAAAGATATTTTTATCATAGACATTTATAACTGATTATTTATTTTAACTTGATACATGAAGATTAACAATAAAAAAATTTTTTTTTTTTGAAGTTTTTTTTGAAAATATTTTTATTAAATATATAAATAATAATAATTTATAATAATAAAAAATACAATTTTTAATAAAGTTTATTTTGAATATTAAGTTTTTTGCTGAAATTATTTTTAATTTAATATAAATAAATAAAATAATATTTATTTGTAATAGAAATACAATTTAGAGTTGCATAATAGTTAGTTATAGCAGTTAGAGCTGTAGTAATTTAATTCTAACACTTAGAAATAAATGTTATATAATTTATAACAATTTTTCTCTAAAATTAAACGCTAGTAAGTTTATAATAAAGAGAACGCCCGGACATTATAAAGAGTTGCGCTGCGATTAGACAACCGGGCGAACGAACGAACGAACGATGACGAAAGTCCAATCAATTTAGGAATTATGAATGCAAATTGATGGCGCAACTGCAAGCAGGACAGCTCATTGATTAACCACAAGCCCAGGCATAAACAGAGTCGAGCAGATCTCCGAGGCATGGATTTAGTTACTCAAACAATATTCTGTCGAGCGCACGTGATATCCGGGCTGTTAATTGACATGACTATAAAAGCCTACACATAGAAGATTATATAGTTCTCTGAGTCTCCCGATGTGTTCCTCCCCTCCAGAGGATATATAACTCATTGTTAAATGTTAGTGTGAGTTTTTGCAACAAGGTCGTTAGTCTCTTGCTTATTATTTAGTATAGACTTAAATGAGCGCTAGTTTGATCGTACTCGTGTACTCGATCGTCGATAATACCTCTTATACATAATGCACATATCCGCGCTATTACCGGCAATTACCATATACCCATGCTTGTTCCTCTTGCTTGTTTAGTAAAATGTCTCCATTCCAAAATTCATAAAAAATTGTATTATTTATCTTTAAACATATCAGTAAAAAAAAATGCCTTATCTCAACTCTTCATTTCGTATATAAACTGGTAAACATTGTGAATATCATTATGAAAATCAAACAAACGAGATAACATAATATAATTTACTCTTTGGGGTATTAACATTATTTATAGGCTCTATCAAAGAGTATAACTATGTCATCTAGTAAAAAATATATTATTACATACACTGAATCAAAAAAAGAAGTTAGACATAAATATACTTTTTTTTACAAATGTATAAATGTATATATAAATGGGTGATGCCTGCTCACAAACGGATAATATATGTGTTATTGGAAAAACTAAACATTATATGAAAAAGGTGAGCACCGTGACCTGTTCGTGGTCTGCTTTCGCATCGAATGACGTTTTATGAGATAAAGTCACAATAATATATCCATGTGGATATGTACAGATTATAAACAGCAGAAAGATGGGCTAAGCAATTTCGTCGTGCAGTGCGCGTGCAATGTGAATCCGTATCTCAGCTCTCAGTCTGCCCTCGTTCTAGTCTGCATGCGTGGGCGCCTACCATAGACGTCCTATTGTATTACATAGTTGTTATTGCAAGACTTGGATTGGCGACGTCTCTCTTCTGTTCTCGGTGTCTCCTGACCCACTTTGGCTTGGCGACACACTAGTTTCTCCTGTGGGTATCGTACTTCAGCACTGACAGCTGCTCCCGCTTGGCCGTGTCTGCTGTAGTTAGTCGCCGCTCATGGAGTCCCCAAAGTCTAGCGAACAGTCGCTGCGTGGCTTGTCAACTGCTCATTTGTCAATGTAATTGATTTTATGCCAAAGCTGGAGACTAGGCCAGGTAGTCAGTCCAGCCTGGCAGCTGATATATTATTCGATTACAGTTGGCAAATCAAGTGGAAGCGCTGCATTGACTCATTGGGTTAAGCGGCAGGGTCAAGCCGCAAGCTCAATGCATTTTCGCAGTTTTACAATTGATTTTTAACACATCGAGCGGCGAAGTGCAATTGTTGATACACTTTGATTTTTTATAAATATGAAAAAGGGTGTGCTAAAGTTGTACAAGTGTATGTAACAGGCGTAGAATAAGAGTGTGTGGCACATATTCTTCAACAGCAAGCCAAACTGAGTTGATATAGCAATGTACGTCTGTATGAGCGCTAAGAACTCAGAAACTGTAAGAGTTAGAGGAACTAAATTTGGTATGTAGCTTCTCCTATATCTGATACAATTTGTTTATTTTTTTATAAAATTTTGTTCCACCCCCTACCCCCTAAATAAAAAAAAAACGTTTTCAGTGCACTAGAAAAATCTTAAATAAATTACACATATATGTTTTTGACTGCCCTAATCAAAGTGTATATAAAAGTTTTGCTGCGCCAAACTTAAAACCGCTTACTTGTTTTTTTTGCCAGCCCTAGTCGCAGCTTCTGTCTTGGCTTTTATGTCTACCTGTTGCTGTCTGAGACGCTCATAAATTTTTACAGCTTTTAATTTGCAACGACACTGCACATGGCCAAGGCCTAATCAACCAGGCCAATACTGTACTTTTTATTTATATTTTGAGTCTCTCTCTCTCACTCTTTGTGTAATTAATGGCAATAGCTACGTAATTTTGATTGGTCTAGCTAGACAAGACTTGTAGCTCTGTTTATTGTTTTGCTTTTCTCTCTGCGCTGCAAATAAAGTTGTTTACTAATTAAATTGCTAAGTGCCAATAAAATTGTACTTAGACTTCTCACGCATAACTGTACGTTAAGCCGCTCATAATAGTTCAACGCGCTATAGACAACTTCCTTATCTATTTATAATGCAATTTATTGCACTTGGCCAAGCCAATCAGAGCAAATAAGATGCATTGCTCCTGAACTTTCTCCAGGCCAGTAAATGTTTTAAAGTCGACAGCATGCAATTCAGCAAATAAATGTTAATATTACATTAATTTAAATAAATTTAACGCCTCTGTATTTCTTATAGCTGCAATTGAATTTTACATGTTTTATAAATGCAACTGATATTTATATATCAATATTTTAATGGAAATTAACACAGCACCATAGGGAAATTAAGTTTCTTTGAAATTTAAGCTTGAAGCTTCTTCAAATTTATGTGAGTTTGATACGTAGTTTAATAAAAATTATAAAAGTAATAGAATAGCTTAGTTCAAAATTAAATTTTAAATAAGCACAAATTTTTAAGTTTAAATTAATTTAATTCAAAATTTAAACCCAATATTATAAGCTTAGAGTAAAAAGTTAGAGTCCACTCAAAGCGTTAAGGATCTAACTTGAGCTTAAGTTGCCAAGTTTACAAAAAGAAAAAAATTTGAGGCAAATTGTAAAGATCTTCGCCCACAAAATTATCTACTTAGCATTTTTTTATAGAGAAATATATACTATTATATTTTTTTATTGTAGAAATAGTATTTAAAATGCAAAAAATATTTATATTTGATATCTGCATAATAAACAGAGTCTAACAAACTGAGACCTACTTAAATTTTAAATTAGAAATAATACTAGTTAAATAATTTATCAAGCAGCAAGTTGGCAACTATTCTTGGAGCTGGCCCAAAGCGATCTTGGCCAAGCGATCATGCAGCCACTTAGAATGCAAACATTTATGCAGTTAGCAGCAGCGCTGAGAGAGCGAGACAGAGGCTGTTGTTTTGCCTTTTTGATGATTACAAATTAATCACACTTTAAACATGGCAATTACGCAATGTGGCCAGCGGTACTTGAGAGCTTTGTTTAAACTTAAAGATGCATCTACATGCAGTGAAGATACTGAACTGTTTATATGGAAAAATTGCTTCCTTTCGCTGTTTAACTTTCGTTTTAATAAATAATCAAGACGAGAAGACGGACGGAACTTTAAACTGGGCGAACGTCTTTGTGTTCGTCTTTGGCTTTGGCTGCGGCTCGTCATGAGGGACTCTCATGTAATTTCCAGGCAATTTCTCATACCCATAATTGCATAATTTCAAAGTTGTTGGCAACTTAATTGCGCGCAACGCGACTCAGGCTCAGAGCTCAATAGGCCCCCTCTCAGTTTCTGATATGAGATTGGGTAGCAGTGTTGTCAGCTTAGCTTTATTACGGCTAGAGCGAGCTAGAAAATGCAAGAGATTTTATGCGTAATTTTAATAAAATATTTTTAAATATTTTATAATCACAAGAGAATTTAGGAGTTTCTTTTTTTCTCGATTTTGTTCCAGTGAATTTAAGCTTTGAAAATATATAAGAAATTATGTCAGCTTAGCTTTATTAAGGCTAGAGCTAGCTAGAAAATTAAATAGATTTTATATATAAAGCATATTATAATAATAAATGTATGCGTGATTTTATTTAAATATTTTATAAATATTTTATAAGCACAAGAGAATATAGAAAATTATTTTTTTTCTCGATTTTGACGTAAATGCATTTAAAGTTAAGCTTTCAAAATATATAAAAAAAATTACAAAAGTATAATTTAATATTATTCCATTATTATTAATTTAATATTATTGCTTATGGCTGTAAAATCGCTAGATTAATTATAATTTTATTATAAAATATATCTATATTTATAAATGTATATATAGATATTTTTATTTATTTTTTTAAGCTGAATTTAGCTTATTTTTGGCAACACTGATGGGCACGCAGCCTTAGAGCTGCTGCTGCTTTTGATTTTGCTTTGGCTGTCTTCGTCTTCTGGTGTAAATAAAACCTTTTTAAACGCTTGTCAGGCTCAATAGCCGCAGCTACTACCAACTACAGGCAACAACTGCAACTGCCATTTGCCACTGCTGCTAGTTGGTAGTTGAAAGTTGGCTAACTGCCCTGGCCTGCTGTGATGAGCCCTCACTGCTGCCTCTGACTTCAAAGCCGCGCAGCTCATCATGTGTTGCTGCTTCTTCTTCTTCTTTGCTACAACCGCCAACGCCTGACAGTTTGACTGGCAAAGTCTCCATTTGCTTCAAGCTCTGCGCCGCTCACTTCAGCCCGCGGCCATTTGAGTGAACAAAGCTAATACGCTTTATATTAAATTTGTTTTCTGGCCTTGTTTTGCTTGCTGGCCTGCCAGCCTTATAATCAAGCAACCTGCCACAATTCGTTGGCCCCGCTGCTGCGCCTATTTGAAATGCGTTTGCTGCTGCTGCTGCGTTTCACATCAAATTACTCAATTAATTTCAGTTAAATTAAAAACAACGCGCAGAGCAGACTCTGAAATTCAACGTACTCTGGAGCAAATATTTTTGGTCCAGCTGGGCGTTTATCACAGCAGGCAAATGGTCTTTAATTTGGCATCTGCATTTAAATGTTTGACAATGGCAATTTTTGTGTTAATAGAGCAAAGGCGCAGCTAGTGCTACCTTAAAGCTGTGAAGCTTTGGAGGAAAAACTTAAACACAGTCAGCAGCTGTACAGAAAATTGTGGTTGTGGTTTAGATTTATAGAAAGTTGCTCGGCATAGCTAATAAAGTATAGTAAAAATATAGTATAAGCCAAAGCTAATGCAAAGGCTAACTTATAACATTATTAAATAATTTACACACTTTTAAAGAAAAGCAGGCTTTAATCTTATTATTATTTTTATTAATTAACTAATTTAAATTTATATAATTTATTTCTCTGTTAGTTTTGCTCCACTGTGCCTGTTAGAAATGTTTGTAGTATTTCAATATTAAAAATATATCTAATATTATTATTTTATTTTTATATTATATATATAATTATTATTTTTATCTAATTGATTTCGGTAACTGTTACTGATTAATCAATTTTCGCAGCATTTTTAAATATGATAAGAAGCTTTAACTATTATTCATTTTAATTATAAAACTAATTTTTAATTTATTTAATTTCTTTACAGATGCTTATGCTCGACGCTCTTCACGCACTTGTATTGTATTTTTTTATATTATTATTTACATTTTGTATATTATATTTATTAACTTCAAATTTCCATACATATATCTAACATTATTGTGAAACCAAACGCGTTTATATTCTTGAGTTCTTAACGATTTAAGCTTTAGCATTTTAAGCACAAATTTAAAACATTTTATTTGATAAATATAAATATAGTTTAAGTTCCCAAAACTTGTTAATATAAAAATAATAATTTTTAATATGTTGCTTTAACAATTGTTACATATGACTATTGCAATTTTAATATTTCTAAGCGCGTATTCTAATTTATTAGAATTTTTACTGCCTTGTGGCTGTAATTTATGCTAGTTATCGATGTGACTTGGCTGCTGAAGTCTTAAGGCCTAAGCTAGATTATTCGCAAGCTTAACAAATATGATATGCAAGACTATGAAGCTGTAATCGAAAGCTTTGCTCATTACTCTTGTGCCTTGTTGCTGGCAAATTCGCAGGCAAGCGACGCAAACGACAAAAGACCAATTTGTCAAAATGGCTTATTGACGGATTTGGGCTGTGCGACAGTTTGGCAGGCATTGGCTAAACTTTTATACAAAGACAAGCTTGACAGCCAAGCAAAATCTTCAACTGTTCAACTTTGTATGCGGCTGAAGGCCATTAGAACTCACTTTATGAATGTTACGAGTGAAGAATGCCTTACATTTCGCAAATCTTATCTGGGAGAGCGCTTTGCTGCATGCAGCATGCGGCATGCGGCTTGTCTATGCGCCTTTTGGGGCCCATAAATTTCCCATTTGCAGTTAGCCCGCAGAGCGCTGCTTGGCCTGTCTAGCAAAATATTTGACTTAGTTTTAGCTGCAAGTTGCAGTCTGTGGACTCCAGCTGCGTGGTGGCTGCCACGCATGCGCTCCATCTAAGGCAACATCACAGGGGGGGGGAGCAGGCAGCACAGCCTGCGCCAAAAAGCGCCGTTAACCTTGCTCGTTGCTTATCTCTCTCCTATGTGTGTGTGTGTTTGGTTTTTACTTCTGTTGCATAAACTGGACTGTGGAGTTAATGCCAAATGCGTGAGCTGTGGGCCGTGCCGCAGCTTTGATAGCTGCCACGACTGCAGCGGAAATGCAATTAACACTTTGGGCCATAATTGCGTGCCAACTGCATTTGGCAGAACACTGAACAGTTGAACTGGTTTTGCTTTCGGCCTCCCCGCTCGGCCCACTTCATACAGCCGAAAACTATTTCGGCAAACTTTGACTCATCTTTAACTGCCACAAGCTGCTAAAGTGCAAACAATAAACTTTAGCAAATTGCCTAAAGAAAATGCATTGTTAAATTTATGTTATAGCACATAATTTATAAATTATGACATGCATAAAATTTTATGTATTGAACTAGCTTACAAATATTTACAATTATTTTTAACATTTATTTGCAATTTTATATTTTTGAATGTATTTTTAGCATAATTATTTGAAAATGAATTAATTAATTAATTAATCCCAAAAATAAAATTAGTATTACTTATTGAGTATAAAGTTAAGACTTTATAGAGCAATAAAACCATCGCTATTAAAAATCAGTCGATTTTAAACATAAAATTAAAACATTTGTAGCACAAATTTAAAGCAGAACTCTATTACATACTATATAAAATAAAATTTATATGCAAGCTGCTAAAACTTGTTGAAATTTGCCTATACAATCATTTAATACTCTTCGATTTGCTAGTGAGCGCATTTAGCTTAACTAATTCATTAGATTGCTTGTACTTAAGTAAATATGTTATATTGAAATTATTAATTATTATTATGCTGCTGACCTATTGCAGCCTCAAAGCAACTAACTAAATGTGCTTGTGCTAAGCTAATCAGTCCACATGTCAAGCGAGAGAAGCGCTGCTTTCGTTTTTCGTTCGTAAGCGCACGATCGACTGCGCTGCTGCTCGATGGACTGCGCTGCCGCTCGATCGACTGCGCTGCTGCAACTAAACGAAAGCGTCGCAGCTGCGCTGAAGAGCGAGCGCATCGTACGATGTGTGGGTGGAATTGGGTGGCTTTTGCTTTGACTGCTGCTAGAAACTGAGCGTGAGAGCTTCAGCTTAATGCGTGTACTCCAATTATTTACATTTTATTCTTAATCTAGCAGCTCAATCAAACACTCAAGACACTTACTGAACTTCCAAGCAGTGTTGCCATTTTAGCTTAAATATTATTATAGTAGCTAGATCTAGCTTTTTTGAAAGTGAAATAGCTTATAGAATTTGGAAATAGCTTATGGCTTGAAATCTAGTTATTTAAATTTTGATGAAATGTCTTCATAATTTAATGAAATTTACAGATTTTAGATTTTACAACTCTCTCGACCTTTTTTTTATGTTTTCACATGAATTTTGACGCAAATTTAGAGTCTAGTTTACTCTAGCTTATGTTGCCTCTCAAAATCTGGCAACAGTGCTGCCAAGTGGCGTCGTTTGTTCTCTTATTAGTCAGCCTCCCACTCAGGAGCGCTGCTCTTCGCTTAAATGCTTGGAGAGCAACGTTCGTTCATATGCACTCGATCGCTCAGCGCTGTGAGCGGCTACGACTGAGCGTATGCGTCGCTACTTTTTAGCTGAGAGCATCGCTCAATGTGCATCGTTTGAAGCATGATACTCTTCTTTTTGAGTGTTTGGGTACTCAGCTTCATTCGCTCTCTCTCACTCCGTATACAAAACGAAAAGAGCGAGAGCGAGAATGCAGCAAAAAGGAAGAAGAAGCTAGTTAATATTTGTGGTTGAAAAGATACACAAGAGTGGTCGTCAACGGCTACCTTGGTCTCCTGCTCTATCTATGGTCCTCCTGGACTTGTTGAAAGTTGGATGGGAAGTTGGCTGTATATCTGCTCAGATAGCTGTGCGCAGTATAGAAAATGCAGCCTGACAGCAGCTGAATAAACTGTGTCTTTCTAGCTTTAAGTCTAAACTCCTCAGTTGATTTAATTTCAATTAAAGGTGTACAACAAAGTAAGTTGAGGCTAGTAGGTCATTAATATTTGTTATCAATAGAATTATTTATAGCATATAGAAGAAGCAGTTTGAATGAAATATTCTCTATTATAACATAGAATAATTTAAAAACATAATATAATAAATGCCTCAATAATTGCTAGTTAAGCAAACCTCGACTTATTTTAAAATCTTATATAATTAGAATTACAAGAAGAATTGATCTCAATAATGATATTATTTTATATTTATTAGGCTCAAAAATACTATTGCTTATTTATTTTATTTATGGACACATCCATTTGCTGTCTTTATTTCTATCTATTGTTCAATTATTCATCACTGTAAATAAAAGTTTTAAGCAATTTGTATATTATATTATATTTATTTATATGTTGATATATTTGTAGCATTTCAGAGCATATCTTAAAATAAAGCAAATTATTAATTAGTAGTGATGAAATTTCTGCTTTCCCGCAGCTCACTGCATATCTTGATCGTAGCAGCGAGTTGCATGTCGACACTCATCATCATGCACTTGATGGAATACTAAACCAAATACATTTGAATAATTAATAAAATATAAATTATGCTTTGAACAACTTACCATTCTTGGTATTAAAGCAGTTCCATTGACTAAGCTCACATTGTCCGGCAAACTCCACAACGCATTTGTCATTGCTGGCGCAAACGGGCAGCGCCTGCTGAGGACACTCGAAGTTGCATTTGCCACGCTGCACCAGCTCACGTTGATGCTCAGTTAGCTCCATCAGTGGCGCATCGGAGTCAAGCAGACGCGCTTGCTTTTTACCCACAGGAGCGTGAGTAGAGCTGCTGGCCACTTGAGCCTGCAGCTTGTGACTCTCTTTGATGGCCTGATTGACAATGTGCGGAATCTGTGGCATGGACACGACTGCAGACACTGGCGGCATTACCACTGGTTGCTGCACATGTGGCGGCAACAAGTCTCTTGCCAGCTGTGGCACGTGTCCAGTTATTGTTGTCGCTCCAATGGGCTTGGGCAGCTGTTGCAAGATCTGATTAACATGATTGGTTATGAGCATTTGTATGTGAGCGGGCAGCTGCTGCTGCTGTTCCGGCTTTTCCAGCTCCACAGCTTGGCTAACAGCCAATAAAGTTGCTATAATTATATTAATTAATTTCATTACATTCAATTAAACTCACACGCTTACCAATGACAATCAAAAATTTCATATTTGTTCTTGTTAACGCTTTGAGTTCTTCTGTTTAATTTCTGCAAACGATCCTCGGCATTTATATGAACTGCATGTATAACAGTTTTGTTTGTTTCGTTCATTATTTAAATGTAACATTTATGTTAATTTACAATTTTAATATTGCTCACTCCATATTTGCACTCAAAACGAGTTTTTTTAGGCTTAACCGCTTGACTCGCAGATTAAATTGCTGCCTGCTTTCGGTTTTAATCGCTTCCTTATGTTAATATTACGACAGTTGATATTTTTATCTGACGAACTTCAGTCTCACCTGGGGCGTGTTCACTGTCAAAGCGCGAATTTGATAACTTTATATAGAAAAAATTGCAATTAAAATTTTTAAATCTATTAAGGGAAAATCGTCTACATTGCTTTAATTTTTAGAATTTTCTGCATTGAGCTTAAGTATTTAAAGTTTATATAATAAATTAATTTATATGATAATATTTAATTTGACTTTGTATTTTATTTTTATTTAGTGAACTTTTTTGAATTCTAGTAGCGTATTTAAATTCGTAAACAGCATTAATTTAATTATTATATAATACACATATATAGTATAGGATATATTTTTGCATATACAATGTACATTGAGCTTACTTCATTTTTAAATGATTAAGTGTTACACTTAATTTAAAATAAAACACATTTAATATTATTAGTCACACTTACAATATTCAATATATGAGCTCAGACTTATTGCTAATTTAGTTACTTTAGCAATGAACGCGTTTAATATATTTATACTATTTTTGCTAGTGCTGCAATTAAATGCAAGCAAATTAAAAATAACAGTCAGTTCAGATCCAAAGATTTCAGTTTATAAAATGATTTGCAATGCAGAAATTCCTGCAGCTTGTTTAAAGGCCTGTACAGTTGAAAGCAAAAAGGATTTGAACTAATAAGCGAATTTGTACATCAATAATTGAAGTAAGATTAAAAATTAAATGAATTAAATAATATTAATAAAGCAAATAGCGCAAAATGTGGCTGCAATGTTCGAATAATTCGAATAATTTAAGCAGCAAAGCGTAAATAATTAAGAATTCAAAACAATATGTGCAACAAATTGTATTTCAATAATTCAGAATAGTAAACAACTAACTGCAAAAATTATTTTAGTGAATCAATCAACAAAAATTATCTGAAGCATCTCTAGACCCGCTCGAAGCTCGATTTTGTTTTGATTTGAAATTTTGTTTAATATTTAAGCTTCAGCATAGTTCTGCTTGATATTTTATAATTTAGTCAACAACACTTTATGTTAATTTATTTTGCCGCACTATTTTCTAAGCAGCAACTACTATCTTAACTTAACTTATGCACTATATAGAATAACTAAACAGTCAGTAGTAACTCTTTATATATATGGGTGGATCAATCAATATTCTCTCTGAACTTAACGCAGTTTTACTTTATTTACCATTCTGACTTATCATAACAACCCACCCAGTTATGCTAATCTCTTCGGGTCAGTGTTTGCTTTTCTTTTTCTTAGACTTATGCTTGGACTTGTCGCTTTTCTTTGACTTTTTCTTATCCTTTTTGGATTTGCTCTTTTTGGACTTTTTGTGTGATCGCTTGCATTTGCTGGTTTTCACTTTTTTGTGCTCACTGCAGCTGGAATCGGTGCTGTCATCTTCGCTATCTTCGCTGCTGAGCACACGTTCCACCCATTCCTCGTGCTTGCGCTTGGCGGGCGCATGTTTCTCCCAGAGCTGCTGCAGCTTGGCATCAATGGAAGCTTCAGCTTGAGCAGCAGCGCTAGTGCTAGCGGGTTCCGTTTGCAGTTTGTCCGGCATCTTGGGTCCGTAGAGCTCTTCTGTGGGCACTTGCGCCAGTTCCAGTTCCTTGTCATTTTTGAGACGCTCCTCGCGCGATTTGTATGTTATCTTCAGCTTGTTGCCTTCAATGGGCGTAAACTTGGCGGGAGCTGGTGCCACAGGCTCATCTGTTGGCTTGAAGAGCGCAGCGAAAATGCCACGTGGTGGAGAAGTGTTCCGCAGCACATTAACAGCTGCAGCATTGGCCAAATTGCTGCTGGGCAAACCTAAAGCTGCTTGCATGTCGCTTAGTTTAGTGTCCAGTTGCGGTTCAGGCTCCTCTTCCTCATCAGTGTCATCGAAGATGCTTTTGAATAGATCTACCTTCTCTGAAATGGGTTTGTCTCGAGCAGCATCAACAGCCTGTTCCAGCGGCGTCTTGGGCACAAAGGCGGGCTTGGCTGGAGTAGCAGCCACTGCAGGTTTTTCTATTTCCACTGTTGAAGCAGGCGCAGCAATTTCTGGCTGCGCTGTGGCTGTAGCGCTGGGCTTGGGCTTTGGCTCCATGTGCTTGGGTATAATGCTGGGCGTTTGAAAGTCTGTTTTGCTGTTTACGGAGCTCTCCAGATATTCAAATATGGACATCTTGGGCTTGGCTTTCTTCAGCTCTTTCTCTGCGTCAGGCAGCGCGCCACCAAAAGGTTCCGCTATATTGTAGCGCTTGCATAATAGAGCGCTAGGCTTCCACATGCTCTTGCTGCGCTCCACAACAATCTTGTCCCGCTGCTTGGGCTGCACCTGCTGCTCAACCTGTTGCGCATGCACTGTTGCCTCTGATACAAATCTATCCTGCATAAGTCCAGCCAGTGGGCGATAGATTTTGGCTGCCTGTATGAATTCTTTCTTTTCCATTTCACGATCCCATAGCGAGAGCGTTACGGGCTGCAGCACAGCTAGAAATAGTGTAATCTCTTCATCATCTTTCAGCTTGGCAGCGAGAAACTTTTCATAGCGCTGCTGCTTTGCATCATTGCCCAGAAAGGGCTTAAAGCCAGCACCAGCTGTGTTGACAGGCAAATCTTTAGTCATTGCAGCAGCTTTAGCCAACAGCTCCAAATTGGTTTGCTTTAAGTCCGCGCTAAGCTCCACTGCTGCAGGCTGCTCCTCCCCAGTTGTAGTAATAATTCCGCCTTTGGTAAAATTATCACCAGCTGCATTTATAAGCTCCAGCAAGGATTTAGTTTTAGTTTGCGTGCTAGCGCTGCTTGCGGACTTGAATGGATTTTTCTTGGACTGCACATCTGCAGTTTTCGATTGCTTTTCATCCAGCAGCTGCGCACGCTGCTCTGGATTCAAATCATGCCTGCCTAGTCCAGCTCGCTTATGCTCTGTAGCTGCCGCCAGCTGCTGCTGCCGTTTGGCATCCATTGGCGCAAAGCGACTGCGACGCTGCAGCCAATTGCGTGGCACATAATCACGTGGCAGATCAATAGCAAAGGGCGCAGCCAATGTGCTGCTTGCTTTGTCCTCACTAAAACCATCGATCACATGACGCTGCTGCACATGCGCCACTTTCTTTGCCCTTGGCTGCTTGTCCGCCAGCGAAAAGTCATAGCGCGTCATATCGTCGCGCGCATAAATATCCTCATCCTCCTCCTCAAAGGCGCCCACACCAAACGCCTGACCGCGTATGCTCAGCTTTGGCTGCTTGGCTGACTTTTCCAGCTCGCCGAATAGATTTATATGCTGCATGGGCGTTGCAACTGCGCTGCTTTTGCTTAACACTGGCGCACGACTCAGCCCGGAGTAGCTCATGCCAAAGCGATTATGCTTGGGTGTATAGAATATAGGCTCATAATCATCTGGCGCAAATGTTATGTCCTCATCTTCTTCATCCTCTGCAGCATCATCTTCATCGTCGTCCGTTGCACCATCGGATCTGCCTGGCAGCTCTTCTGCTCCATAGTGCTCACGCAAATACTGCTCACGTTTATTTCTCGCCGACGCTTGTTTCTTCTCCTTGCGTGTTTGTCTTGGCCCCACGCCTTGGCCATGCTTCCAGCCCATGCTTTTTAGTATGCGCACAGCTACTTTGTCGCGCACTGGACGCAGCAGCTGCTCCAGCACAGGCACACCCGGTATAGGGCCATCCGCCTGCGGCTGCATTAGTTTGCGCTTGCGCTGTCCCGTGCGCTGCTCCTGCTCGCTGTCCTTGGCAAACTCATCGCGCGTGCGTATGCCCTGCGGCGCAATACCAAACTCGCCTAAATCCTCATTGTCCATAAAGTCTTCGGGGCGCTGCTGCACTTTGCTTGCCTTTTCAGCACGTGAGCTCTTAAAATTCTGCGGTGTCCAGCCCTCAAGTGAGCCAACTGTATTCCAAAAGCCAGCGCTAAAGCCACCAGTGAATGCGCCATGGAAACGTCGCTTGCCATTTTCATCTTTGACTATTTGATCCTCTATGGCAAGTGGCTTCTTAGCGGGCACTTCATCTGCAAAGCAAAAAAAAACAGCAATAAATACATTGCTTTACTTTTATTTAGTTAGTTACCTTTCTGTATGGGATCCAATGGCGTGCCAAAGCGATGCAGATACTCCTCATCATCCATTTTAAGTGATACGTTTTGCTTAAAAACCAGCAGCAAGAGCAAAACGTTTTTTATTTACAATTCACCAAACAGTGTGCACACACCCAAATTGTAAAGCGTTGCAGCGCTGCCACACTGCACACTAAACAGCTGTTAAAAGCGGCAAAATTAAACGTTGAAAATAATAAGCGCGCATTAAGTGTTTTCAATAAGTTTATAATTTAAATAAATGGTAGTTTATTTAAAGTGTTACTGTTTTCAATAAGCGTAAATTGCAGTGACTAAAAATAATATTGCAGTGTGCAGCTAATTTATCTAAACAGCTCAAACCGTGTCGTGCTCACGACAGTGTAATCGATAGTAATGCACATCGCTAACTTACAGCTGTTCGGTGACTGCAATTTGCAAAGTTCGCTTTACAATTTTACAAGAGCTTTAACAAAATACTCAACTGCATTTTAACTACAAACAAAGTAAGTACTATAAGTTTAATATATTTTGCAAATATATATGCACAATGTATAATGCAAGTGACTGCCACAACGTTGAAATGTTTGCGGCTTGCGCTTGTGTTAGTGACTAATGATGTCAACATTTTTACGTTTTCCCTTTTTAGCTGTGTTTCAGCTGGCTGTGGGCTACTAGCCATTTATACAGGTTGAACGTGACAGGCAGGTGCAGGTTCAAATTGCCGTAAGTGTGTTCAATAAAAATTTAAATAAGAAACTAATAAGTAAACTCTTTTTACGCTTTACGCTTGTGTGCATCCGACATGCGACGCCATCTATTGACAGTTTCATATAACATAAACACACACATACAAAGAATCGCACAAAGCTGGCAGCGCAGCGATTAGAACATGTCGGAAAAGAACATTAAGGTGGGCGCACGCGTCGAACTGACGGGCAAGGAGCTGTTCGGCACGATCGCCTACGTTGGCATGACCAGTTTTGCCGTTGGCAAGTGGGTGGGCGTGGTGCTGGATGAGCCGAAAGGCAAGAACAATGGCTCGATCAAGGGACAGCAATACTTTCAGTGTGATGAAAACTGTGGCATGTTTGTGCGTCCGACGCAGCTGCGCGTTGTGACGCCAGCGCCCGAAACTGGTGGCGGCTCAGGCGGTGCCACGCCCATAACACAGCCCACAAAGGCACGGCTAAGCGGTTCACGCAACTCACTCTCATCCAGTCGCCAATCATTGCTCGGCTCACGCACACAGCTCACCTCATCGCTTAGCGAACGCGCCGGCTCCAATACGAGCCTGGCAACGCGCAAATCTCTTGCACCACAAAGCAGCAAGGATAAGGAAACAGCTGCAGCCAATGCATCCAAGCGTGCGTCCTTTGTGGAGACAAACTTTGTGGAAATACTGACGCCACAGTTTACGCCATCGCAGCCAATGCGTTCGCCCTCGTTTACTTCATCGCCGCCAAATACAACAGAGGACAAGGCAGCGCTGCTGGAGGCGCAGAAGACAAACGCTGAGCTGCAGACGCAGCTGGTCGATGTAAGCGAGAAACTGGAGACGCTTAAGCAGCGCCGCAATGAGGACAAGGAGCGTCTGCGTGAATTCGACAAGATGAAGATTCAGTTTGAGCAACTGCAAGAGTTTCGCACAAAGATTATGGCAGCGCAGGCTTCGCTGCAAAAGGAACTGCAACGCGCCAAGCAGGAGACTAAAGATGCTATCGAGGCTAAGGAGCGACATGCACAGGAAATGGCTGAGCTCTCAGACAGCGTGGAAATGATTACACTGGATAAGGAAATGGCCGAGGAGAAGGCAGACACATTGCAGCTGGAGCTGGAGACAAGCAAAGAGCGCATCGAGGAGCTGCAAATCGATTTGGAACTGCTGCGCGCTGAGATGCAAAACAAAACTGAATCCACTGCTGTTGGTGGCGGCGGCGATGGCGTTGCTATTGTAGGCGCCACTAGCTACGAACTGAAGCAGCTGGAGCAACAAAATGCGCGCCTGCGGGATACACTAGTGCGTATGCGTGATTTGTCGGCGCATGAGAAGCACGACATACAAAAGCTAACCAAGGAGCTGGAAATGAAGCGTTCCGAGGTTGCCGAACTGGAGCGCACAAAGGAGAAACTTAGCGCTAAGGTTGATGAAATGGAGGCCACCATCGCCGACTTGCAGGTGAGCGACAACATTGAAGATGTTTGTACAATTGAATGGGATCTGCTTTTAATTCACATGCTATTGCAGTAGAGACTTTTGGTGATAAGCCAACAATTAAAATTGATAAATAATAGAGCAATCCTTAGAATAACAGCTAATAATTATTTGAAAGACGCAGCTAATTGTCTGTGCAGTAAAAAGTGCTAATTATAAAACTTCGAGAAGCTACTTCCACTACCTAGAGCACATTTTTTTAACTAGCCTCCTGTATTCAAATTCGCTGAGCGCCTAATGTCCAAGCCCGTTGTTCTCTGATATTTTAGACATGAATACTAAAGCTTGTATGTATTAGTAAGCGTATTCCTCTATTTCCAGAGGAACTTTCCCACCATAACGGATATTTTTCTAATTTAGTACAGCTCAAAAACATTTTTATTATTTCAAACTTAGTGTTTTCTATATTTTTTCCAAGGTTAGTTTTTAAAATAGAATTTTTTTCTAATTTTTAATAGTTACCTCAGGTTTTTTGAGCAAAACAATGCCCAAACCTAAGGTAGTCTTAATTCATAGTTTCTAACTGTCTCTCCATGCAGTCAAAGCAAAAAATTGTACGATGCACATTGAGCGACGCTTACGCTCAGTCGTAGCCGCTCACAGCGCTGAGCGATCGAGCGCATACGTTGCTCTCCAAGCAGTTGAGCGAAGAGCAGCGCTCATGTGTGGGAGGCTGACTGATAAGCGAAGCCACTAGGCCGCTCAGTAGTGTCTGAACTGTTGGCGAGTAAGCAAGCTGCGCTCCTTCAGCTGAGCTAAGTCGCCTTTAAGTTCAGTCGTGTATGGACTGTAAGCGATTAAACAAGCAGCCCAAATTTAATCATACAAAGAGTATGATGCTTAACTTGGTTATTTGGCGGCTGTTTTCTATAAATAATAGCTCATAAAAGTTAAAGCTTCAATAAAGATGGTATATAAAGCTGCTTTTAGTTTTATGCAATTAATGCTAATCATATGTATTTGCAGAGTTTAAGGAAGCACGTGATTGGGTCAATTAAAAGCAGATCTTAATCGTTGTTGTAATTAAAAAAACCAAAACCAATCACCTCGCACGTATTCGCTTTGAAGTAGAGTTGCTCACGCCTACACATTAGTTCCGTTATTCCTTATGGCACGCTCTCTTTCACTTCACACGCCACAAATATTTGCTAGTGCTCAAGCTAAAGAAAAATAATTTGCAAAATCTAAACAAAATGTTTATTTAATTTCTTTGCCGGCCTACAAAAAAATATTGAAACGGCTTTGCCAGGAGGTAAATCAAAAAAAAGTTCTTACTATACAACAAACATTTCATACAGTTACCAAAAAAAATGCTAAATCCCCTTTTATAACAAAAATTGAAAAGCAAGTTTAAACAACAATCAAATCTGTTCAAATATATTCAAAGGAACAAGTGGATGCTGCGCTGGGCGCTGAGGAAATGGTGGAGCAGCTGGCCGAGAAGAAAATGGAGCTGGAGGATAAGGTGAAGCTGCTGGAGGAGGAAATAGCGCAGCTGGAAGCGCTGGAGGAAGTGCACGAGCAGCTGGTGGAGAGCAATCATGAGCTGGAGCTGGATTTGCGCGAGGAGCTGGACTTGGCGCATGGCGCTAAGAAGGAAGTGCTGCGTGAGCGTGATGCAGCAATTGAAACTATATACGATAGAGATCAGACTATAAGCAAGTTTCGGGAGCTGGTGCAGAAGCTGAACGATCAGCTGTTGGAGCTGCGTGAGCGCAGCTCAAGCAATGAGCAGAAATCGCTGCAGGATCCAAGTCTGAAGCTGGCGAGTGAAACGATTGATTATAAGCAAATGTTTGCCGAGTCCAAAGCTTATACGCGTGCAATTGATGTGCAGCTGCGTCAGATTGAGCTGAGCCAGGCCAATGAGCATGTGCAGCTGTTGACTGCGTTTATGCCCGAGTCGTTTATGAATCGCGGTGGTGATCATGACTCCATACTGGTGGTGCTGCTTATATCACGCATTGTGTACAAGTGCGACATTGTTGTGAGCCAAACACGCGAGCGTTTTCCAGCTGTGGAGCAGGTGACACGTGAAGCGGTTACCCAAGGACATGGCGTGCAGCAATACGCGTTCAAGTGTCGCCTTATGCATTATATACACAATTTGCAGTGTGCGCTGCATCAGATACTGTATGGACTAAACAATTGTCAGCCGGATACGCTGCTTAGAGCGGGCAGCTCATTGCCTGAAATGGTAGCGCAGGAAAAGATTGTCGATGGCATTATAGAGCTGTTGAAGTCCAATCAGCTGGATGAGAACAGCACTACAGATAATATAGAAAAGTGTGTGGCCTTTTTCAATGCCATGAACTCGGTGCTGCTGGCGGGCGAGCAGCTGCTGAACGAAATCAAAATGATACGCGATTGTGTTGCATCCCTCGGCGCCGCATGCGAGTCCATACTGAACGATACAGCTATAGCTAAGGTTATTATACAGGAAGCGGGCGCCACAAGCGACTCTATGCTGCTTATACAATTTCTGAACGAGCATATGGAAAGTATAAAGCAGCAGGTGAAGCTTATAAAGCGTCGTTTGCCCACAGATCAGCATGTGTTCAAGTGTGGCCTGTCGCCGCATAAAATGGACGCCATGCGCGCACTAGCGCAGAATATCAGTCGCATTATGTCCGCCATGCATCAAGCGACAAAGCAAGCGCTTGCGGCTATAGTTGCTACCATTGAAAGCGATAATGCTGCAGAGCATACGCTGCCGCAGGATAAATACTGGTCGCTGCTTTCGTCGGCATGTGAGCGCATCTATGAGCAGGACGATCGTGGTCCTACGCAGAACTTTAAGGCGCTGCTAGCGCAAGCGAACAGCGATTTGCAGCACATCGCGCAGCATTTGCTGGATAAGGAGTATGAAATTATGTCCGCAGCTGGTCAAGCGCCGCGTGCGCCGCCAGCTCAGCATACGCCCATACTACAGCGCGCACAGTTAATCAAAAAGCAGCTGGAGCAAAAGAATGTGCTGGCTGCTACGCTCGAAAATCGCGAGGCAGACATAAAGCAGCTGAAACTTGCAGCCAAAATGAAGCTCAATGAGCTAAGCGAAATGCAAATACGCAAAGATTTGGCTGAAAAGAAGCTGAGCGTGCTGCAGAACGAATATCAACATGCTGTGGATAAATGGAAGCAAATGTATGATGACACCAATCAAAAGCTGCAGCAAAAGGAAAAGGAGTTTGAGGAAACTATGGATCATTTGCAAAGCGACATTGATGCGCTGGAAACAGAAAAGAGCGATCTGCGCGACAAGCTTAAGCTCAACAGCAGCGTCAGCGGCAAAAGTCAGCTAAGCGATTCGCATTCAGTTGCTTCAGCGCATAATTTATCGACGGGCACCACTGCGGGCAGCGCTAATGTTAGCTATGCCGCGCCAGCTGGCACTGTGCCGCTTGTCGCCGAGGAGCTGCAGCTGCTCAAGTGCGCTTTCAATAATGAGCGCAATGAGCGTTTACGCTTGCAAGCTCAGGATATGCGCGCCAAGCTGCAACAATTCGAGCCCATACACGTGCCGCAGCCGCAGGATCAGCGCATCAACGCGCTGGAGTCACAACTCACCAAGATGAAGCACGCCTGGGTGCTCTCCTTGCTGCAGCTGCAAGCTACAGATGCCTGCAGCGCCAATGCCAGCATGGTGGCCATGCAGCGTCGCCATCAGCCGCTGCCACAAAAGTCAGAGATTAGCACACGCGCCTCCCAACTCGCCGCTGATATCTTAACCGAATATCTGCAGCGTAAACCGCATCGCGCCAACGCTGGACAGTTCGCTAGCTTTCCCACCGTCGATGTCAAGCGCGTGCTGCAGATCTAAGCTACGCTTAACTTAGTCAGTTTTACTAGAGCTCAGCCACACCCACACTTTACTACAAGCTGTCACTAACCCCTACTAACATCCTCCCACTCCCTTCCTTAGCCCTATCCCTATATCGTGGGCATTGGCCTGCTGCTCCTCGCCGCTGTGCTCTTCGTTGTGCGTTTTCCCGATGGCGTTCGCTTGGTCTGGAGCTAGCAGCCGTTCGTGCATTCGAAATGCGCAAGTTTTATATTATTATCTTTATATTTAATTTATGATTCGATATAAATACAAATTCAGTATAAACTGTAACTGTGCTCTAGCCTAATTTTCTGTTCTGCAATCAACTCAAAGCTTATGCATTTTATTTTGTAAAACGCTTATGCTCATTAACTAATTATGTGAATAAAAAAAGACACACATCAATCAATGTAAATGTAACTAAAAATAATAATTGTAACTAAATGAAAATTCTATTTGCACTTGGGCGCATATTTATATAAAAAATGAATATATTTTGCAAATATTGTTAAACAAATAAATTCTATATAAAAAACATATTGCTTAATTCTATTAAAATTAACTGGGATTGGGTAAGCCTATTAAATTTTTATACTTATAGTATTATATAGCCTATTATAATTATGAAAAGCTTTAATTTTGAGTATATTTTCTTAATATGCAATTTGTTATATTGCTTAAATTTTTTTCTGTTACTGATTTTGATTAATATTTTAATAGGTTGTGGCACATAAAAGTTAAATAAAGCTGTACTTATATTTACATTATAAAAAATGAAAACAAATTGTAATTTATTTATTAAAATATAATAAATGCAATATATATATTTAATACAATTTTTTGTGTTTATATTTTGATTTTGAGTAACATTTTTGTAGACAAAATAATAATAATAAGCCTATTAAAATAATTTTTATTTATTTACAATTTAATACTGCATAAATTCTTATTTATTTATTTAATGTCAATTATGGACAGTTGACGATAAAAGAAAAGAATTACAACAAATATTAAATTTAAAAATTATTTAAGATTATGTTTTTGTTTTTAGATTTGATAAACTTATAGATTAGGAGTGTTAAAGAGAACCAACATTTGTTGCAAGGATTGGGGAAAACCCTATCAGGTCTGGGTTAGTGTTAATTATTAAATGTTAATAAAGTTATTTGAGTACTTCTATTTGTATTCTTATTTTAAATCAGTTTAAAAAATCTTTTAAATTAGCTGTGCAATATAAAATTTAATTAAATAGTTTACTTAAATTATTTGCACTATTTATGTTATTTTATTTAGTAACAATTTAATAAATAACGCGCGTCTTGCTGTGGATTCTATTCTAGATTATATTTGTTAACTATTTTGCATTATGACTAATAACAAAAAAAAATCAATTTTAATTTAGCAACTTTGCGTCATATTAACACAATCGGCTGCATTTCATGGCCAGCAACGTTTATAGAGCTTATCAAACTAAACTGTAGATTGTCATTAGCTGCAATAAAAAACATGCAATGGGTTCCACTCAGCGTCTCTTTCAACTAAAGAGCGCGGTGTACATTTGTTTTGCTCTTTGTGGTTGACTGCTCTTGCTCAACAACAACAACAACAACAACTCAATGTCGCTGGGTTACAACAAAAGCAACAACAGCTGCAATCAACGAGTAGAAACTATTACACTAGACATAGCCATTAAAGCATGATGGTCAACACAAAAGAGATCAGGCAATGCAAATTGAAATACAATTTGTAGCTTTTTTTTTGTATTTCTTACACAGGTTTTTTTTTTTTAACTTTGCCGTTGCGACCCCAACGAACTGCACCGGCTGCCCTTAGAGTTCGTCTCAGTAATAATTGCAATTTGTATTTTGTTTTTCTTTGTAACGCGCTCACCTTAGTGCGTGGTTTACCTTTATAGAGCCGCTTTAATGTGTGTCGCTCATTTTTATTTTAAATTCAACTAACAATTCTCACGCCCAACTTTGACCGCTTTACTGTTGTTGCGTGAATTTTAAGAATTTTTTCCAGTTCCCTCTGCTGCGTTCTGCCTTTTTGGTTCTTGATGATGAAACTGAAATCTAGCTGCAAGTCTCGCTGTCTCGGTCTGCTTGACAGAGATCCTTAACTGTCACTGACACACATATCCAATAACCAACAACGACTGACCCAAGTTCTCTTGTCATTGGCTTACAAATCGCCATGCATTGCGGAAAAAAATACCTACTAAAAACAAAACATGATTGAAATAAAAAAACAACAAAAAACGTTGCTCATAAAGCATGGCATGTAATGCCCCCGAAGTTGTTGACTCATGCCCAGTGCTAACCAAGCAACAACATAGCTTAAGTATTATAAGACAAGTTAATGCAAAAAAAAGTTGAATGGTCGAAACGTAATATGGCCACTAAACAAGAAGAATTCGGAAGCCATGGAATACGATCAAATGAACAACAAATGCAAAAAAGTTTATGTGTTTTTTTTCTTTTAAAGCGTTTTAAATATGTTAAAAAACTTTACTTTTTTTTAGTGTAGAGTGTGTTAATGGCTATTAAATAAAATTGTTTTTAAAGCATTATAACAAAATAGGCATTAATTTTGCTACAGTTTTCTACGTTTAAAATAATTTATGAATTTAATAATTTTTAAAAGTATGCGCGCATTAGTTGTTGAGTTGAAATTCTTTAATAAATAAGTTAATAATGATAATAAAAAAAAATTTTTAAATATTTTATAAAAAAAATTGCATAATAATAATATTAAATAAGAAAATTAACAAAGATTTAATTAATATTTAATTTAAGTTTAAATTCTTTTTGTTTATAATAAATTTGCTCATCATTTTAAAAAAGACAGACTTTTGCAAAATTGAATTTACAACATTAAACATTTTTTTTTAAAGAATAAACCTCATTGTTTTAAAGTTTAGAGTTACTTAGCGAATGTATAAATTTAAAAAAATTTTAAAATATTGTTTGCTTGCTAACTTGACTGCCCAACTACTTACGCGGTATATTAAAAACTCTAACTAGACAAAACAATTTGATACGTCGTAGAGCAAAATGCGAACCGAAACCAGTTTGGGCGGTAACTGCAGCTAGGCGGGAGCAGCAGGGCGGAGTGGACTTGGAGCATGGCCATACCAAGAGCGAGAGTGCAAGAGCAAGATTTATGAAGGTAGCCTTAAGAATCGGCAAGCGTTACAACTGGCTGCGGATCACAAGCAGAGCCGAGATGCCCTAAAAATGCTGCTGGCCACACAATTTAAGAAGGAAGCTGCTCTGGCCCCAAACAACCCAAAGCCGGTTTATAATGAACGCACAAAAGCGGAAGCGCGGAAGTTTCACTCGTAGAGAAAAACTTAAGTACCCCAACTACATGTGTATATGAAAATTCTTGTGGGTCTCTCGCTGTTAGTTACGGCTGGTTAATTTGCTGAGCAGCAGCAGTCAAAAGCTCAATTTGGTTGATGACCAAACAGTAGCCGTTAACAAACGCCCCAAACATAAACAAAAGGCCATGCAACATGGCTTATGATAGTAATGACTGCAAGTCTCGCAAAACAATGGAGCAGACTCTTGAGACGCTAGACTGAGACTTAGACTTAGGCCTGAAGTCTTCTTCATTGGGCCGCCAAGCACTTTGGGCGCCCACTAGCCATAGCTATAGCTATTGATGTTCTTATGCTGTCTATTGTCTGTTTTGGTTTGCTCTGCAGCGTTGTGTGTAAATTTGTATAGCAATGTTGGTTCCCCCGTAGCCACCAGCACCACCATCACCAGCTGGCCAAGTAGCATATGCACAATGCTCGGTTTATGGCAATTCACTTGAACGCTTGTCGTAAGCCAACCTCAATGAACAAAGGGTTAAGAGTCTAAGAGAAAGAGAGAGAGAGAGAGCGCAGAGTATGTCAGAGAGCGCCGGTCGGCCAATGTGTAACAGTTGGCACATAAGAGAGTTAACTTCATAACAGAGTTGCCACGCTCACGGTTATAGCCAGTTATAGCATTTGCTTTATGAAAAGCAAGATTAGATAATTAATATGTCACAATGCTTTAATATAGAATCTTTATTATAGATAAACAACTGCAAAATTTATTGTATTGTATTATCTTTAGCATTAAAAAGTATATTTATTGCTTTATTAATCAATTTTAAGCTACTTTATACACACACACACAGAGCTAGTCACATAGATATAATATAAATAAAATATTTTAAATCATATAAAAAATTAATATTGATTATTTATTTGTTGACCAAATCATACATGTTAAATTTAGGTTACATTTGATATTTTTAGTGCATTGCTTTTGGCAAAATCAGTACATAAATGTCGAAAATGGTTTTGTAATTTAATGGAATACTATTGGGCAATAAAAGTGCATTATATTCATTATTAAATACCATATATATTTAAATATTTAAATATATTTTGCTGAGAATAAATTGATATATTTTTGGTCGGGTTTATATTCCATAGTTTACAACAAAAATGTCTAAGGAATAAAAATTTAATAAATTTCTTCACTTATTATAAATTTCAAACCACATATTTATTTAATTTTTATCATATTTATGCTGGCTTAAGTAATTTGCTTTTGGGCATGCCATTTGTATCTTAAGTCTTTAATTATATGTACAAACAACGGCACTTCTAACTGATAACTAACATTTCAACTATAGCCAGCTTAACTTTATCTAGAGAATTTCGATAAGTTGCCCTATTACTGCATTATCTTTACAATGTCGTACCATCGCATTGGCTTTATCTTTTGCACTTCATTTTTATTTCGAGCTGTTGACAACCCTGTTTGCCTCGCTCTTAGCTGCGCTCTTTAAAGAGCTAAAGCTACGAATGTTTGGCTTGTTGTTGTTGCCAAGCTACCAAGTTGGCTTGGTTACTCATTGTTTTGCCAATTTTCGTAGCGTTGCGACTAGTTTCAGTTAATACCGAACACTCGCGCCCAACAGTTGAGTCGTGAGCTCCCGACGGCAGTGACAGTTGAGCATAAGATAAATAAACAAACGATAAAAAAGAAAGAAAGAAATAAAAACCAAAAAGCGCACTCCCAAAACGGTCGCGTCTCTTGGCATCGGAATCGGAAGTTCTTTTGGCTTGTTGTCGTCGTGACCGAGGTTTTTGTCTGCTTCATTATATATACTACCTACCTACCTATATATATACATAACTATAGATAGTTTAATGTATGTACGAACAGATTTTTAGTTGAGCTTTGCTGCGAAAGTGGAAAGTATCTTATGGATACCTTTCGATTGTAGTAGAGCAAAATGCATGCAAAGCGCGCGTTTATTTTTTGTTGTTTTGTCAATAAAATCTGAAAGCCCCAGACAGACAGATACTATAGCTGTCTACTTAGTGCTGTATTTAACTGTGACACACATAACGGAAGTGCAAAGCAATAACTAAATACGTGTGTGTGCTTGACTGTGTGTGTGTGTGTTGCTAACCAACAAAAAAAAATATATAAATTAAATGTTGGCCAAAAACGAACGCGTTAAGCGCTTTATATATTGGCTAAAGCAACAACAACAATAATAACAACAAAAGCAGCTGCCACCAAATGCAGTAAAGCGTGAAGTGCTTGCCAAATAAAATTTGTTTATATACTAAACGAAACTGTATGCAATAAATACTAAACAAAAAAAAAATTAGAAATTTTTATATACAAAAAAATTGCTTCAATTTGAACTGTGTTTGCTCTATTGACGTGTAAAATTTAAATAAATTACCCGCACACAATGCTATAAAATTTCCCTGCAGCTAAATAACACACGTAACTTAACTAACACAAGTAAATAATATAAAGTATTGTCACGTTGTATGTTTTTCAAAGCTTGTAAATATCATAAGCATGTATATTTAAACTAACTCAATATAAGCTTATAGAATTTATAAATTTGAGCGCTTGGCTTATAGCTAAAATATTTGAAAGTTCAAACTTGTGACTCGATAGCATTAAATATAAACGTTGTTGTTTGAATTAATTTAAATTGATAGCTAACTAGAAAGCCCTTCACTAACTTGGCTGGCTATTCGCCCAAATTATGCTTCAGCTTTGACAATTAAATTGTCTGCCTTTGCTAAAGACCAAGCATTTAAACCCTTTCGTTTCAATTTACATTAACTGTAGTTATATGTCATCAGCATGTAAATAAATGCATGCAAGCTTTTAGCCCTTAACGGCGCAGCAAGTAACTGAAACGTGGCCAACGTGACCGCTTGCTCCTTAAGCTGTTTGTGCCTCACTTTTGGGAGCAGCAACGCCGCTTGTATTATATATTCATATAACATGCTACTCTCATTACTAACCCAACGTACTTATCAAAAAACAAACAAAAAACCAAACGAACGTCTCATCGTCTTTTAGTACGGGTGTTGGCCTCTTCAGCGAACCGCATGCTGAGCTGCTTTGGAGCAGCATAAATCCATGGAAACATCATGTGGCTTTGGAAACAGCGTACACTTCAACTACAAGAACAACAAGTACAACAACAGCGACTACTACGCATTGTCTTGCATCTAAAAACCTAATCCTAATATCTTAAACTTATCGCCGCTAACAAAGCTAATCGCACGCTTCAACCGACCGACCGAACGTTCGCCAATCCGCTGGCTCTCTTCATCGTAACTAGCAATAACAAGCGTCTCTCTATCGGCATTTGTGTGTGTTATGTTTTGTGTGTGTTTTGCTAATATCCAAACTATTGCTATTTATAACCCCCTGCTCGCTGTTAACGATCATGCATAGACCGACGCTAGCAAATCCTATAACTGCTGCCGGTATTGCCTCATCCATATCAAACAACAACAAATCAAAGCGTGCACGTCAATACAGCAAATCAGCAGCAGCAGCAGCAGCGGACGGCGCAGCGGGACAAGCAAACGAGTCTTTAATCTCAAATGCGCCGTTGCCAATCTACTACGAAAAGCATTCGCACTCCGCACTAATCGACGCTTCAATTGATTTAGAACATTACATCAGCGCCATGGAGGCACGTCGTCACGACAATGAGCCGGATGTTTGGGCGCAATTGCAGCAAAAGGAATCGGATATATTGCTGGCCGCGGAGCTGGGCAAGGCGCTGCTGGAAAAGAACGAGGAGCTGGTAAAACAACAGGAAAAACTTATAGAGGATTATTCGGTGAAAATTGAGGTGAGTAAACAAACTTGTTTTCACTTTTAAAATGCAAGCACGCGTGGCTAACTTTCCCAGCCTTGAGTATGGTATAAGTTAATAACAATTCAATAATTAAAAGCTTATTGATTTCTAAAAACAATTAAATGTGCGACAGCTGCAAGGCTACACTTTTTATCACATGGAGTTGCCACCTAATGCAATCGATCATAAGCTTATCGATTACTAGTTGCAGCCTGCTGACTGCATTTTTATTTTAGCAAATAAATAGCAAAATTTTTTGCTGACGTGTGCTAGCTAAATTAGCCTATTTGCATAAATAATACAGCTACTATATGAAGTGTATTGATTTTTTCGTGGCCACAACTGTTACACTGACAAATTGCAGCTGCACTTCATTTTAATATATGGCAGTACTTTTTATTTGCGTGTGTGTGTGTGTGGGTCAGCTTTGTCAACTGTAATGGGGCAATGAAATATTTAGACAGTCATAAAAGTACATATAGCACAATTGATTATATATAGCGTAGTATATAACGCATGTATATATCTATCAAATTGGTTGGTCAACAAAATGACAAAACGACACGCAACAAAGTGCGCAGTAAAAAGGCAAGAGAAGCAGCAAGCAGCATAAAAGAAGAAGATGTGCATATGTAAGTAAATAAATAAACAAATGTACATATGCTATTGATTTTCAATGCTGTTGCATTTGCGTTGCAGGTGAAAAGTAAATAGCTTTACCGTTATATATCAGCCAGCAAGCCACACGCGTTGATAACTGAAATTGTCAAGACTTGTGCGTCTTTGTTTAACTTTATACAATGTCTGACTGCTGTAATGGCCTTGAACTACAGTGGGTGTTACCTGTTCAGACACAGACACGACATAGCACATTAGACATTTACCGATAAGCTAACTCCAACAGCAGTCAATGCGCTGGTTCAAGGCATTAGCCCGATGTACAGGCTTCAAGTTCGTGGTCGTTCATTAGCATATTGTCTATTTGTACTGTCACCTGTGCATAGTTTGAGCTAAGTACTCAGACTAATGGCTTTCTTATCAATTATATTAGCCCCAGCCATTTCCGCAGAGTTATTGAATTTACCTTTGCCTAGGAAATGGTTGAAGCCAGTGCCCTGGCAATGTCAGTAACCCGTACGCATGTAATACGTTGAACTTGAATTTTCTGCTGTGGGTATTTTAGTCATGGGGCGGCACTTAAAATTGTCGCATGACTTCATAGCCAGCCAAGGCAATAACTTGACTCAAACTAAGTCCTTGCTCACGCTAGTTCTCATCAACATTTATCATTGAAGCTAACTAAATTAACTTAAAACTCATTAACAAATTATTGTTGCTGTTGTGGCGCAAGCAGCTCAAAGTTCCCATGTTCCACTTTTCATTATTAAACAAAAATCAATTCGTTGCAAGCTACAAAATTAGTTACATTTGAAGCCAAAGGTCAACTGCGCTGCTGTCTTTGGGTCAATTAAGTTGACTAGCTCATCCTGCTTGCCAAATTTTTAGCATGTCAAAGCTATATATGTCACCTTGACTGGGCTATAGCTTTTAGCAAGTGGCATTTTGGACTTGGTGCGTATGCGAAAATTAATTTGTATAATATTTTTTATATTTTTTTGCGTTTTGGATTTGGACTAACTGATGCGTCATAATCACAATGCCACATTTGTTGTTGCTGCTTGGCCATTTTAGTTGGCCCGTCCAGCGTGAGTTTAGTTGCTCCGACTGACGTAATTAGCATGCTTGGCTGGCTGGGGGTATTGAGCGCTGGCTGGCGACTAGTTGTAGGTGTGGTTGCTGTGTAGTTCATCAAGGCGCGCCTTAATTTTTTTTTTTTTTGTATTTTGCTTGCTGCCACAACTAAAAATAATCAAAGCGTGTGTGCCAATTTACGAGCTTGGACTTTTATTTTTAGGCGCTTTATATATTGTATTTTTGCATTAACTTGTTATATGTGACTATTTATTGTTGTGCTCCAAAAACTAATACATATGCTAATGAGCTCATAGCTTGAAACTTGCCTAACAAAAATTTGCTCAGTTTGTAGTTCTCAAGCAAGTTAAGTATGACCTGCTGCCATTTATAGCACTACACTATATATAGTTTATAATTCGTTACAATCTCGCTCTCTCTCTCTCTCTCTCTCTCTCTGTCTATTGTTTGTAAACGTGTTTTTACGCCCAGTTGTCTTGACCAAGCTTCAAAATAAAAAACCGTTGGCTACAGCACAATTGTCGATTGGTTTAATCAATTGTAACGCATAGTTCTCAAATATATAACTTGACAAAAGATATTTGTGGGCGTTGTAGCTTAAAATTTATTATATATTTACCTCTGGCCTTTTCGAAAGTCGCTTTGATTTCATGTTTTCGTTATTGAGCAACCAGTTTTTTTTATTTATTGCATTTGTTAAGTTAAGTTGTTTGCTGAATAGAATGGCAAATTCCATTGACTGTAATTTGTTCTTAAGCTTAAGCATTGAATGTTACTTTGATTAGCTTTAACAACAGGATGCATTTAAAATGCAGTACAGAAACTAGAAGTGATAACACTATAATTTATATAACAAGCGGAAATTGTTAAAGCAGTGACAGCTCTATCGAAGTTCTTAAACAATTTACCGTATAAGAAGTAGAAAAAAAAGCACTTAACTGTTTTTTATGCGACAAAGCAACTTGTTGACCATACAAAAGTTTAAAACTTTTGTTGCTCCTACGCTACAAGAATCGTTTGAGCGCCTACGCACACATATAAACAATTTTATTTTTATAAGTATTACTAGCTTCAGTTTTATAACACAAGTAAAATCAAAATCTTGGGCTCACGTACGCTGAGGTGAAGTCATCAACGCATTGACGAGAGTCCGTGTCCGTTGAATTTATTTTATTTACGTATATGCAAAAACAAAAGACTGGCAAAATTTCAAAACACTTTAACTCATTTACATACGAACGTTCCAATTGGTTGCAAACCAGTTTTAAAAATCTTTTTTTTTATAAGCTATATATATATTCTGCTGCTAAGCTGCTGATTCACAGCTTCATACAGTGCTTAAGCTTACTTACCTGACTTTAGCTATTTCAGCTCCCCTCAGCTGTAATCAGAACTTTTGCGTAGCTCAAATTGTTGGCCCATTTGCTGTATGGCTAATTGCTTTACACACGTTTCTGTGCTGTAGCGTGCCAAGTTTTATGACTAGTCCACACCCCCACCAACACTCATAACTTGGTCAGCTTGAGTTCGCCTTTGGTCAGCCTGCAAATTAGGGTCACTCGACAAATAGCCACACTAGTTATATGATTATTTTGCAGTCAATTGCTCTCTTGCTCAGCGGCGTTGGAGCTGCTGACCTGCTGTTTTGCGTTTGGCACAGCCCTCCATTAAGCCATTCCTTTGCCCAGTAACTACACATTTCTTTTTTTCCCTTTGTCTGCAAATGTCATGTGGTGAGTGGCTTGTGATTTGTGTTTTCTTTTCTTTGCCTTTGTTTTTAATCGTGTACTGTAGGTCTCTTCGCTTATTGCAAATTACTGTTTCCTTGTTCGTCCTTTTTTTGCTTTTTTTGTGTTCACAAGGGAAACTTGTAGTCAGTTGTTTAATGCGGATTCCGTTAATGGCGTTCCAGCCTTTTGCTTTTTTTTGTTTTTAATTTTCTTATTTTGTCATTACATTTTGCAATACAATTTATTAACTTAATGTAGTTGCTAATTTACCGTTTTCAAACTGTCTGAAACGGGCGTCGAACTCTCGATTGCTGCTTATCGAAAAGTTTTGTCATTGTAACTGATGTTGATATCGCTTTTGATATCGAAACTGTTGTAAAAATAACTTGAAAACCATTATAACATTATTTAAGTTTATTTAAGTTTATTACATTAAAAATGTCCCAAACGAGCTTTAGACACTCGATAACTATTTTCCATTCTTATCGAATCGTTTTCTCATTGAAACTAATGTTATAATAACTTAAAATAATTCAAGTTTATTTTACCGTTTTAAAACTGTCTTAATCGGCTTTGAACTCTCGATAACTTCAAGCTTAGCTCAAAAAAAATCCTGGGCATCTTAATTATCGATTATCTATAAAAACTTAAAAGCAAACTTTATTTTTTCCAATGTAATTTCTCTCGATAACTCTTTGCTGAACTTTAAGCCATGCTTATCGAATAGTTTTGTCATTGAAACAAATGTTATAATAAATTGAAAACTAACAAAATAATTCAAGTTTATTTAGCCGTTTTAAAGCTAACTTAAACGGCTGTTGAACTCTCGATAACTGCAAGCTAAACACAATCATATGAATCTTAACTATCGATAGTGCTATTATAACATGAAATTTCTTTTGTGCTTTTATATTTTTTATAGCTAGTAGTTGGATTTATTATTAGTTGACCAATTGTCACAGTATCTGCACTTTGCTGTCTCATCAAATTACGGAGCTTCGGTTTAACTGTAGTTGTAATTAAATACCATAAAACATATTTCCATGGTATTAAATAATTTATTTGCAACATACAGGAAGTAAAGCATTCAAATGCTGTGCTGCATGTCCGGCTGCTGTTTAAACCAAAGCATGGCTGGAATTAATTTGTAAATTCAAATAAATTGCATAATCTATTTGCCTGACACTGTGCAATTATCTTGTTAAGTTGCAGCCAGACATTGGTTATCAATTTATTGTTTCACTGTCAAAGTCTCTATTGATGTGCAAATTATATTTAAACTCAAAGTTGGGGAGTTGCAACTATAATTATCGCGCTAGCGAGACCTCCCCAGCAATTTGTTTAGCTATTATTAAATTCAAGTTACAAATATGCCCTAAGACTGCCAGACATGAAGGTTCCCATTCAAAATAATTCACTCACATGCACACACTTTGTAGGTGTGTGTGTGGAGTAATTTTATTTAATTTTGCTTTTCTTACTTCAAAATACATAATTTGCAACCTTTTTTTTTCTTTTTTCTTGCTTCTTCATAACGAATTGTTGAAGGTGAAAGCATTTTCACTTTCAAAAATAATTTGATGTCAAAGAGACGCTTGGGAACAATAACAATACCAGTTGATAAATTTTTAACAACATTAATATTTATGTATAAGAAATATAAGTACATATAATTAATACAATTTGAGTGCGATTTTATTTTACACACTGTAAGTAAATAAAGTCAAGAATTATTTAAGTGTTAAAGTCTTGAATTATTTATTTAAAGCCAAACAGTTAACGTTGAATCAAAAGTTCTTACAAGCAAAATTAAACTAAATTTTTTTAAAAAATACAAAAAAAAAAATTGTAATAAAAATATTTATAGATTAGTAGCAAGGATTGTGAAATATCTGAAGAGATTTGGATTAGTTTTAGCTATTTATAGTTAAATTAGATTATCAATCAAATAGGTTCAAATTCAAGACTCAAATGAGCAATAAAGTTAATGTGCTCCATTTCGATTTGCAAATAAATATTACTCTTAATTATTTTAAAAATATTTACCTTTAGCTATATATTCATTTCTTAATTAATTAATGCCTAACTTGAGACTAACTTGATGAAAATCGTTTAATTGCTTTAGAAATTAAAGCTTTCTAAATATTTGCCTTTTATATTAGCGGAAATGCTCGTTAGTCATCTTACAACGGATTACACATTAGCAATTCCACATTTGATGAGTAAAAAAATATATTAATTAACATTATATGTTAAAAAGATTAAAAATGCAAAACCCTTTACATTAAACTTCGATTTACATGCAGCTCAATAAGCGTTAAATCAATTAAAGCTGCATGTAAATTTCAATACTGCCTGCTACAAAATTCTATAAATACAATAATTATTAATACCATGTACTCTTTGTGCCTTTTAGCATATTAGCTCATATGTCATATAATATATTATATAGCCAACATATGCTTATCATTCGTAGCTACACCCACTCGTATGAAAATTTATCATATTTTCCGTCAATAACTGAGTCACTGACATTTAATTACCAATAACGTACATTGCGCATATATAGAAATAGATATACACATATGCACACAAAGTATATGCATATATATATAAAGCTCGAGCCTGCTAATTGGGCAGCTTTCATTGCAATAATAATATATAAAAATATTTGAATTGTGACTAAGTGAACAACGAACGAGTTTGTGTCTCAAACTCTCAACCAATTGGCAAACTCGGCTGCGTATACAAATGCAAATAAATATGCGTGCAAACATTCAAATACACACTTTTATATATATAGTAAAGTACATAGTATATACCAAATATATATGTTTGTATATGCCAATCGAACGTTAGCATGATGACAATAATATGATAGACGATTTCGAAAGCCCAAAAAGGCCAACAAATAATAAAGTTTTTGCCTATTTGCTTTTGCTTACACACAAAATCAGATACAAAACCGAGTGTCAGGCAAATTGGGTTCCAAACAATGTGCCAAAACTGTTTGGCATACTCTCCTCACTTGGCTCTTGGCTTGAATATAATTGAATTTGGCCCTTGGCTGACAGCCCAGCCAGTGCCAATGAATATAATTTATGCATACCCGCTGCCGACACATGCGAAGCTTAATTCCATTCAATATCGTATATTGGCTAATTACAAATGCTGTCTGAGTTATGTTATCACGACAAGCTCAACATATTTATGTGCCAGATATGTTAATGCTGCGGTCTCTGAACAGTAAGAGCGACTTTAATATGAAAGATGTAAACTGATAAGAGTTTGGCATTGTAGTCTGGCCTTTATATTTATTTGGCTTACATAAAATAAATGCGAAATTAGTCTTATTTAAAATATACTAAAGTTTTGTTTAAATTTTACAGTATAACTTAAATTCAAAACTTTTGAATTTGCTTTTGTTGATTTCATAGATATAACAAAATTAGTTTACAAATTGTTTGTCGGCTTTTCAATAACGTTTATTGCTATATGTTTTGGTTTTAGCATTTTAATTTCCATTTCAAATTATTATTACTATTTGGAGGCGCAAATTGAATATTTGTATTTTTGAATTGCTATACATTTTTAATTCCCAATTTTTATTTGAATAAAGGTTTTTTTCCGGAATCATGAATAATTTTTAAGCCTTAGTTCTTGCTATACCATCTATCAAATATAAATTGTAATATTTTCAACACGCAAAATTTTAAAACTCTCATACTACAGTCTATATTAAAGTAATCTTTATAATTGCCAATAATATTGCAATTTACATTAGTCAATCAAATTCAAGAAAGTAAAATTCCATTCCAGCTTGATTAAAATCAATCCACAAGGTCGAACACTTAAGGCAATTAAAAACAAATTTGTAGCTCAATTAACTAAATTAAAATGCCAAAATATATAAAAAATAAAGCTGTGTGTAAAGTTTGTAATGAGCCAAACAAATTTAATACATTGCACAATTCAAATCAAATTAGTTAAACTACAAATTTTGACCCATTTCGTATAACAATGCCCATGGAACAGGCGTCGACTGCGCTGCTGCGCATGCGCGACAGCGCAGCAAGGCATAGAAATAGAAAAATAAAAGAGTTCGATGCCATGTATATAGTTATACATAATATATAAGTATATGTAGGCAACAGACAATGTGTAATGCAAGTTACTTGTACTTTAGTTTAGTTGAAATTACTGTAACCGCATTTTGGGGCTAAACAGCATTATTTTAGCAAAGTGTTTTTTGGTGTGTTTCCATGTGTCCTAATACTGCAACGTTGTAACTTTAATATACAACTGCGCAACGCTCTCGTGCTCCTCGCTCTCTTTCGCTCTGGCTGGCGCTCTCGCTCAGTCCGTGTAATTAGCGCTCTTTTTGCTATTGTTACCGTTTGCGTAAATCTTTGCTTTAATTGCATTTGTATTATGCATGTGTGTTGTGTGGAACAACTCTCCCACATACAGCAACACACACACACACACTTCATGGCCTGCAGGCTTAAATACTCTTGCCTAGGTTGTTATGAATTTTATCACAAATTGCAGAAACGCTTTTTATAATAAATGCCAAGCTAAGCCAGAAAACTTGGAGTTGCCATTTCAGTACGATTGTTAACAATTGCTGATTTCCTCAGTAAATTCACCAACGTTGGTGAGTTCAGTAATACAATTTCATTTAAGCATTTGAATTCCAGCCGATTGTTTTCGAATACGATGCTGGTGAATTTATTAGTGATTGGTAATGCAAAAAATTCTCTGTTGGCGAAGTGATCTTTCCTCATTGGCAAAGACATTAACTTAATAAATTTAATCAATTGGTGATTTCTTCATTTTATGTAACGATAAGATTCAAATTCACCTGCCTATTGTTATTACAATCACTTTTGGTAAAAGTTGGAAAGTGTAGAACATATTTTCAAACACTGTGCTGCAATCTAATAAAAGATATTACCTTAAGAGGAAGCTAAGACTGCTCAAAAAGTCGAATAGTCAAACTTTACTCAGCGTTTTAAATATGAAATTTAAGCTTACTTCGAGTTCTTAGTGCATATTGAACTTTTTTCCAAACATTAGCAACAATCCAAGCGCTCATTTGCATACGAATTATTATTATATCTATAAAAATAAAAATATTTTCAAGCAGCAGCTGCGCCAACATGTAAACAATGAGAGCATAAACTATTATTTGATCTTAAAAGCTAACAGAACAAACTATTTTTTTAGAAATTAATTCATTAATTTTTAACTTACCAAAAGTCAAACAATGGCACAAAATGTTTTAATAGACTTTATTTAGTAAAAGTGAGTATGAGGCATCAAAGCCTCCTCTACTGCTAATTTTAGCTATAATAATTATTCAGCTAAAGCTAGTGCATTAATTGTGCGACTTGTGCAATCAAGCTCAACTATTTTGTCGTCTTTACTTCACTGTCACTTACAGGAAACCATTTAGCATAGCCTGAGAACTAAGTCGCTTGTCATTTTGTTATTTTTTGCTCACTCTTTTCTTTCTTAATTTGCTGCCAGGCAGTAAAAGGTGGCAAGCACTTTTTTGTTGTTGTTGCTGCTGTTGTCGTCGCTTGAGTTATGGACAGATTGCGACAGATCTTTAGGCAACGAGGCGCTGACAACTAAGGAGAGCTACAACTGTTGCAAGTAGTTTGCAGCTACTTGCTTATGTAAACGATAGCTTAGAGCCTTTTATATGGGGACGCTGTTGCAAATTGTAGTCTAACCGATTGTTGAAAAGCACATAAAAACATGGTTTTTGCTTACGTATACCGTAATATTTGCAAAGAGACAGTGTGAATTGCTAGTGAGATTTAGGCAATCTTAGTGTAGCCTCCTTATACATTATTAATCACAGCTATTTATGCAGTTTAACCAGCAGTAGTGTTCATTGATGATAAAAACAAATTTATCATTGACAAAAGAAACATAAAACATGTTTTTCCCATACATAATTAGCTCATAAATTGTTTAGCGTTTGGAACAAAGAAACTTTTTTTTTTTTGCAGACAAATGTTGTGGTTAAATTGTTGTTGAGCTTAGCTCATCCAACAACAGTAGTCAATAGCAATGAGGCAAGAGAGCAGCACAAAGAGAGAGAGAGAGCAAAGTTTAGTCACAGCTTTGGCCCTGAGTTTGCTCGCTCTTTGCCGCTCTGTTTAATAGTCTAAGTATATATTAGTTAAAGTAGCGCTGCTACTTCTTCAAGATTAATGACATTTTAAAACAGCTGCCTGTCATCTCAGAAGGAAGTATTGAAGCTTGCACTATAAATAAATATATTAGCAACTCTCGCTTTTTCGGCTGCCAAAAGTGAAACTGGCTCAGGGCTTAGCGCAAATATACAAACTCAAATACATATAAATAAATAAAACTTGCTAATTTTTGCTTTAGGTGTGTCTGTCTGTTTATGACAAAGATCAGAGCTTTATATATGAGAAGTTAGCAAACCTTAAGGGCTTTGCCCCTTTGCTTATTTATTTAGAAACTCTCTCAATCTCTCCGTCTTTCTTTCGCTATCAATCAGTCGATCTTTCGAAGCTATAAAGCGGAAATAAGCTTAAGGTTTAATGGTTAGTGCTGGAAGCCGTGTTTAGTAAGCCTTGCCAAATGCATTTTTTGCTTACTCTGTCATTGTATAATCAATATTATTATTATTTAAACAGCTGTTTAATCATTTCTTTTTTGCTCTGTTCATTTTCGCGCCAGTTCATTTACTTTTTTACCGTGATCAATTTTTCGTTTGTAATTTTCTTTTTTTATAATTGCCATATTATTTTTTTCATCATAACGTTGCAATGAGTTTTGAGAGCGTCGCGTCATTAGCGCGGGCAGTCATAATTAAAAAACTGTTAGAGAAACCAAAACGTATAAAAAATCATAAGGCTCAGTTGAAACACAAAAGAATTGCGCTGGAAGTAGAAAAAATATGCCATAGCCAAGACAATTAAAAATTAAAGACAAAACAACAAAGTTTTTTATTATTTACTTGAGCAATATTTAATCACATGTTTTGAAAAGCAAAAACATGAGAGAATTACACAAGCTCAAGAACTTTGCTACGCAGAAGACCTTCTAGGTTTAGTGTTAGCTTTTGTTTAGCAGCAGCAAAGAAGCTTCAGTGACAAATTAGCAAGCTCATAAACAATTGCCTAAAGTAATAAATTTCATTTGCAGTGTGTTCTTTACTAACATAAAACAATGACTTTATTTACTTTATTATCTTGATTGTACAAATTGCAAGATACAAAGTATAATCTAATGTAATGCTTTTCGTAATGTGCAATTTATCAAATTTTTGGCGCTCATGCCAAAATATGAACATTAATTACTATAGAGTGCAAAGACCTTTATAGCAATAAACAAATAATTTTTGGTTTTAATTGCAACTAATTGAAATGAAATGGAAATTTAAAAAATGAAATAATAGATTTTTAGCAGAATTCCTGCCTAGTTAGTATTAATTAATCATATAATTTTAATAAGATTCTTAATATCAGCTTATTAATATTTATTTGTAATTATTGACTTCACTTTATTATATTTGAATGCACATACATATAAATTATTATATACTATTAGACTAAAGACTAAAATCTCAAAAGTTCTCAGAGGCAAACCGAATTAATTCGGATTATAGAGTTTATTTTATGCATACACTTAATTCTGTTTGGATGTATGATATAATGATTTCTTATCTTATGCTTAGGCCAAAAACCTCCAAGACTTCAAAGGTGGATTTAATACGAATTAGTTCGGATTACAGGGCTTATAATGTTGGAAAAATTTGTTAGTATGCCTTGGCTACACTTATTTGGCTGAATGATATAATAATTTCTTATATTATGGTTAGACTACAATTCCAAAAGACTTGAGATGCGAATTTAATCCGAATTTATATTAAATATTAGACTAAAGACTAAAAGCTCAAAGGCAAACTCAACCTTGGAATAAATCCGAATAAATTCGTATTAAAGAGTTTAATTTAGAACAATTAGTTCGTCTTAATTATATTTGGATAAATATAATAATTTCTTATATTATGGTTAGACTAAAATTCCAAAAGACTTGAGGTGCGTATTATATACGAATTAGTTAGGATTATAGGGTTTACAATGTTGGATAAAATATTGTAGTATGCATTGGCTACACTTAATTCTATTTAAATGCATAAAATAATAAAAGCTTGTTTAGACTAAAAGCCCAAAAGAACTCAAAGGCAAAACCTCAATTCTGTTTGTAAACTATTTTTAGAGCAAGTACTTTGGGTACTCATGCTTTGTATATAAGAGTTACTGGTAGTTCTGTATGCTGTTGAACTTGTCTGTGGCTCTTTAAGACCTCAGCGATGACTAATTGTTAAAGTTAACTGAAAGTCACAATTCCGGCTTCTTCAGCAATTGGAACTCGGCTACTTATGTGGCTGAGACTCCGTCAAGCCCACGCATCATCTTTTTGTATAGAGCGTGCGAAATATGTTTGGGGCATGCTGCCCCCTTTTCTCTTGTGCTGCTGTTGCAAGTTCGTTTCAGAGCTGTGCGCATGCGCAGTGGGCGTCACAATTTGCCGTAACTATTTATGGCCTAATAACTTTGGTTGTGCCTTTTGGCGTTTGTAACTTTAATTAGTGTACAACTTGATTTTAGAACCTCATCAGTTATTTATTTATGTTTATTTTGCTTTGTTGTTTTGCTGTGCAAAATTTCAACGGAACGTGTTGCTTATCTTTTGATAAAAAGCTCATGTTTTCATATATTTGCTCGTAGTTCGAAGATAAGATAAGCGAAGCAACAACTGCGATTTTGTCGCTTTGCCTTTTTTTGTTAATTGCAAGCGTGAGTCATGCAGCAACAATAAAAATTAATAAATCATCTTCAGCGCTGTGTAGTTTTTTTTTTGTTGTTTGGCAAGCCTTTGAGCCACTTTTAATTAACTGTCTCTTTACCGCTGCAGCCATTAAATTTTAAACAGCGTAAAAATTGCCAAAGCTTTAAAACTTTTGCTTGCTCAATATTTACACAATTTCTTTAACAATAGCGCAAAATTATTGTCAATGGCAAGCTAAGGGCACGAATATGAAATATGAAATTAAGTGCAGTGACTTCAAAATTTTACTTTTGTTCAACTGTAGCAACTTTTATTTAGGTTAAACTGAAACAGATGCTGAGAATTTTATAGTTATGATTCGAAAGGCTGTTAGCCTTGACTCTAAGCGTTTATTAAAGTTAATTTCGTATTTTTGCATCTTACAACTAAATTTATGTGTTTATTTATGTTCAAAGCAAACAAAACATATTATGTTGAACGTCTGACGATCAACTGACAAATGTTTTTGACTTTTGCAAGGCCAACGCTCAATCCTCTCCTCGTAGCTCATCTGCTCAGCCGCCCCCACGAACATTAAGCAATGGCCAACTTGTTTGAAGCGCCCTGCATTGTATTTTGCGCTACTATTATTATTATTATGACTGCTGCTATTTTTTTCTTCCACTTCAAACTGGCAGTCAACTGTAGCAGCCACGCCTCTGAATCCATGACCAAGCGGCTGACGCTGGCCGAGTTGTGATTGTGATTGCGTTGACGACGTGACCTTAGCGCATAAACAAACTTTACCAAGTCGCATTGTGGAGCAGTTGGCAACGTTGTAGGACAGGGGAGTGGGGGTAGACTGACTATTATAAAATGCATGTGAGCTCATTGTCTATGCATCCTGTTCAGCTAAACTAAATTAACTTAAAGGTCGCTTTAGTTTGTGGGTCAATGCAGATAGCAATGCAGTTTGCAGTAATCGATGGTTATCGCTTTAACAATCGATAATAGCTGCAAAGCACTGCTAAGCTGTTTTAAATTATTAAACAACATTTATTCATTTATAACTAAATGTTATGCTATAAAAAATAATTGCAAACAATTTCTTTAAGTGTAGTTTAAGCTGAATTTAATTGCTTATCAAAAGCTTCTTAAAATTCACATAAATCTTTATAGCTTTACTTAGGCCTGAAGGCTAAAGTACTATATAATTAATACTAAGCTAGCATAAAAAAATAAATAAAGTAGTTTAAGAAGATTTTGAAGTCAGCTTGAGATTTTCAATGCGTACTACTTTCCATATTGTTAATAAATAAATAATTTTACAGTTCGTAGCGCTGTTAATTGCAACTTAGGACTTGTCTAATTGCTTTTTAAATCTTAAACAGCAAATAGCTTAGCTTACGCCTGCAGGCCTTCAGTTGGTCTAGCTACAATTAGAGCTAAATAAATAAATTAGTTTAAGAAGTCTAAAAACTTTCTTGCATAGGAAATGTGAATTACTAACTTTCCATATTGATTATTAACATAAGCCACAAGCTTGGCGATCGAAAGTTATTGAAAGCTTTATATTGAGAACAGCTCATTAGGCAAATATATCTGATTAAATTAATAATTTGCTTTTGCACGTTTCACATGCAACAACAAAAACAGTAACGACACGAGTTAGTGTGGCAACTTTGCTTATTATAATTGTTGTATTTACACAAACAGTGTTTACAACTTTATCGTGTTGCTTGCAACGCTTTTTGTTGCATATAAAATCTTTCGAAAGAGTTTACGCTTCCCGTCGCTGTTTATCAGACATCAGTAATTAATTAGTGCAGCCGTCTACATAATTTGCCATTTAAATGAGCAGCAAACGCCAAAAACGAATTAAATTAAAGCGTATAATTTGTTTATAAATGCAATCAACAAAGTGCAAACAGCGCCGCTTGACATGATGCTTGAGAAATTTTCTACAAAGACGCTGCCAATTAAAAGCAAATGCATTTTAATTGCCACATACACACACAAGTGAAAAGAAGCTGTTGGCTGTTGGCTGTTGGTTGGTTGTTTGGTGTTGGCGGCGAAACCGAAAGTATTGCTACAGGCCAGTTGGCCGCCGCATATTGCACATTGCGCATACGCAACGTTGAACGCGCGGTGCAACAGACTGCAGCCAAAGCATTTGGTAAATGCTGCTAAATATGTTGTAAATTAGCCAGAGCAAATCAAGGTACTGCTGCCTGGGCCATTGACTCACTCTTGGTTGAGCTCATGCCCATGAGTCAGCCACAGCCTGAGCTGAAATGTTTATTAATATACCGCTTAGGTAATTGCAAAACATTTGACATTCAAAACATTCGAGGCTCTGCACCTTTGTGTCGTTGGGTTCTGTCTGCGCTCACGTTTTCTACATTATTTATGGCAATTATCGTGGCGTGTGCTTTCAACACCGACAAAAGACAGCGCAAAAAATTAACTATGGAATTGATGATTTGACAGAAGTTTGCGACTATCGTTTAATTAGACAATGCTGCAATCGATTACTCGTTGCTTGCCACTCGCTGCTAACTTACAGCGAGTTATAAGCTTTGCCTCTTTTACCAAGCTTCGTCGCTTTGACTGATGTAGCACAGTTTATTTAACATTAGTTAACAAAAATTTGCATAAATACATAAATAAATATCAATGAGTTGCCTTTTATGACTCAGCAGCGAGTGTGGCTGAATTGCATTTGTGTCAATTGCTTTTAAACATTTCCTGCTGCAGCGCAAATAGTATGAGCAGATAGTAGAAGAAGTGAAATAAAATAGTGTGCCAAAAGCAAATAAGCAACTCGCGGCTGGGTAAGTGGGTCATATTACGTACTATTTTAACTACCACGTAAGACCGACTCCTGTGGCATACTCTATACTATTTTATGGGTAATGTAATTCAGTTCACTCGATGTAGTAATGAATAAAATTGTTGTATATCTAATAGCTTAGTTATATTCAATGTTTTATTCATAACATCATTGTAATGATAATAGATTCCTTAATCTATTGACGCCAACGATATTATTAGATGATATTATTTAAATTTATACAAAATTATTATTTTAGCACCCCTAACTTCAATTCTTTGTGTATTTCAAATTGTAAACATTTAAAATTCTCACATTAAACGTTGTTATAATGAATAATATTAAATGAATTAGTTATATTCCATTGTTTATTGATACCATTAATGGATTCTAAAATATAATTTGATGAATTTTTTGTAAATTTCTTTGACGATTTTTAAAAAATTTTAAATATTTACATTTGGTTACACAATTAATCAATCTCTATGTCTAGCTCCTTTCGAAAATTTGTGACTTAAAATATGCCTTTTTACAGGGTATTTTTATAGCCAGCTTCATAGCTCAGTTATGACCAAAAAGGCGTCAACACAAATTACAATTACAATTTGTTTTGTTGATCATGCAATGCAATTAACTGCCACCATACAATACATTTGTTTAGCTCTTGTAGCACCATAAGAAAATTCAAAGAAAAAGCAACAACAAATACGTAATGAAAATTAACGCAAAAAAGAGAAAAAACAAAACTGCTGGCCATCATGTGAGATTGCGTATTGTAATACTTGTAATATATTATATTTTATATTCAAAACAATTAGTGCTAGTGTTGTTTTTTAACACACACGTGTACAGTGGGTACTTGTATATCTGTGTGAACCCATTTTTGCGGCCTGCGTCTGATGCCAACTTCCGTTGTTGTTGTTGGCTGATGCGCGCCTCGTCTTTGCCCCGCTCATAGTCATCATCAACACATTTCATTGAGCGTGAAATAGAAACAGAGAAAGTATGTACAATAATTTTTTTTCTCCTTTTGTATTGTTTGTTTATTTTTCTTTATTATATTTTTTTTTATGCTGTGTTGCTGCTGCTGCTGCTGCTGTCAGTGCAACGCTTTGGTCGCCTGTTATTAAAGTTTTTTTCCATTGTCTGGCTGCAGTTTTTCTTTTTGCTGCAATTGCAATTGTTTGAGGCGCGAGCCGAGCGTCGCCCTCTTTGCTGCAACAACAATAACAACAACAACAACAACAACGTCTCTACTGCAGCAGCAGCAATTTTTTTGTGGTTTATTTAATTTAATTTTATCTTTTGGTTTTTGTTTTTTGGCATTTCATGCAAATTACCTGTAATTTTATTAAAGCTTTTCATTTACAGCTTTGTCACTTCATTTTATTAGCAGCTAAGCTTAGATTTTGCCTATTGTTTATGTTTTTTGTTATTGTTATTAAGCGTTGATAAAGCGGCGGCAAGCGTGTCTCAATTTCTTCAAGCTACGTGCGTGGTTGAGTTTTCCGTATTTGGTTGCGATACGAGTTTTTAATGCTTAAGCTAAGCTATTGTCACATTTTGTTTTAAATACTTGTTTATATTATTATGTCTCTCTCACAGGCATTTACTACTTTCCTTTGTAGCTTTCTTTGCTCACGTGTTTTGTGTTTTGTTTACATTCGAAGGTTCCCCACACATATCGATTAAACTTTGCATGCGATTTTCAATGTCGCCGCAAACCTTGATCTAAAAAAATGGCGATAAAAATATATATTTAAGCCTGGCACACTGTCTATCAATCACAAGCTGTCAATTATGCAAATTATTTATCGTTAAGTGCAAGCACAATTAGATCGATTGTTCTAGTCGAGAGAAACGCTTATCGCGCGAGCAAACTATCGAAGCTAGACTTGGCCGCAAATTGGCTGTTAAAAAGTAAATGCTCAAATTGCACTGACAAAGAAGTGAAAATTTCAATTGCATTTTAATTTGAATGATGGGAATTTGCGGTTGTCTTGTCAGCCCAATGATGTCAAGAGGAGCCAACACTGCATTGTTAGTGTGAAAACAAAGGTACGAGGCACAGTGGTACAAAAGCGGTGTGCTCTTGTTGCTATTTTTAAAGCAATTACAAATAGGTTTGTATGCTTGTTGTATTTATATCCTTGTGTTTTTTCATCAGATTAATTGGCAGCTTGCTGCAATTTAAAATGCAAATGTTACCCTAACATAATTCATTGTGAAACACTTTTAGCCTTGTGTTTGCCTTTGTTGGTAGCCAGTTTATATTTTTTTCTGTACGTGCACATTGTTGACTTTGCTTACTTTCATTGTCTGCCCAGTTAGCTGCGGTAATTGCTGCAGTGGCATAGAACAAACAATAAGCTTTTTATCTGTTGGCAATTAGCATTTAATGAGCTTTCATTTTTGTCGCTTTGTTTGCAGAAACTTGAACAGGAGAAACATGTGCTGCGACAGAAGCTGGCCATAGCTGAGGATGAAAGTGATCAGCGTGTGCTCGAACTGCAGGGAGATCTCAACGAACTGAAGGACAAGCTGCAAACACAAGATGTGGCCATCAGGCAGGCGGAGAAGGAGAAGACCATACTCATCGATGAGCTTCAAAATCAAAATACGCGCCTCACCGAACAGATACAAGAGGCGCATGCCACCGAAATGAAGCTTAGCGCACAGATACAGGAGCTCAAGGATCAGTATCACTACAGAAACAGCAGCCTGCAGGAGCATGTCAACAGCTTGGAGTCCATCAAAACCGAACTTAACCTCACCACTGGCAAGCGGCAGGAGCTGGAGCGTCGCCTGCAGCATGCGCAGCAGGAAAAGGAGACGCTCACCTCATCGCTGGATGAGGCCTCTGACAGAATTCATATGCTGGAGCGCCATGCTCGCGAGCAGGAAACAAAATTAGAGGTGAGCTCCATCACGTCGCTTGTTAAATTTTCGCTGAGATCGTGATTTATATATTTTGTCAGCTTTTTATTTATTTATAACACTTCAAAGCAAACAGAACTGCGCAATTTCTCAAGAGCACAACAAGCTTATCAAGACCAAACTTTCTTTCAAGTCTTTTTGTGTTTTCGTTTCAAGATAATTCTATAAATGTTTGCCATTATCTTAACTGTTGTTTACATCTTTTCAGACCACCCTACAAGCATTGGAGCGCTCTCAGCGAGAGAATAATGTCCTTAGTGAACGATTGGGCGCGGTAAGTTTAAAGATAATCACACCTATTAATAAATATTATGTTCAACTAGGCTTGCCACTAATATTAAATAAAAAAAAATTGTTTCATTTTAATAACATTTTGTTATATTTAATAAGAATTCTTTATCTGTATACTAAAACTAATCCAATAATGACTAATACTTATCTCTAATTACTTAAACAATAATTATAAATCTTTTTAACGCTTACTTCTGTTTTTTTTTTTATAAAAAAAATATAACCGAGCTATTTTAACATTTAGTGCAGATATTTAGTCTTAACTCTGAAGTTTTTATTAACTCAGTCAGCATATAGTAATCTCTCTTGATAAATATTCCGTTCTGTCATAAAGAAACTTTTTAATTACAAATGTCTTTTGATTTTCCGCAGGATTCGAACTCCGCGTCTGGAAAGAAAAGTCTGCAATTTGAAATGGAATGCGATGAGGAGGAAGCAAGCTTTTCAGAAACTGGCAAACCCAGTCAAATGTATATTGAGGCACGTTCGGTTTATATACAGCTGAAGTCCCTGGTGGATTCGCTGAAAGTGAGCCATGATGACGACTCTGGTAAGCTACAACATTCTTTTATTAAGAACCCCTTACTATATTTCCATTGCACACAGGTCTCAACTCGGACATCTCACTGGACCTTGAGTCTATGGATAACACAATGTCAAGCTCGGATCGCAATGACAGTGATCATATGGCCATTCAATTCCGCCAGGGCATGCTGTCGGCCATGTCTGATGAGCTGACGCGTCTATTGCTGAATTTGGATGCTGGCAACTTTAAGAAAATGCTGGACCAAACGCGTAATCTAGTGCTAGAGCAGGAGGATGAAATCAAGCGCAGCCATCAGCTGATACAGCAATTGGAGGCTAAGGTGACTGTTACAGATGTAGAGCTGCAGAACGTGAAGGAAGAGCGCGATCAGGCGCGCGGTGATCTCGTTGATAATACAGATCGCGATGAGCTGTTGACAAAGGCGCAAAAGGAACGCGATGCGGCCAATGAGCGTCGCACCAAGGCCGAAGTTGAGCTGGCCAAGACGCGCGTGGAGCTTATGCAGGCTAATAGCCAGCTGCTGGAGTCTATACAGCAAAAGGTTGAGCTCTCTCAGCAACTGGAGCAATGGCAAATGGATATGCAGGAGTTGATAGATGAGCAAATGCGCTCCAAGCTTATCAACAATCGACGCTCAGCAGCCTCAGAGACGACACCGTCAGCGCCCAGCAGCGCCGCTGCTCAGTTAGCCAAGCGTGTGTCCAGCTATAAGCTCTGGAGCTTATTTCAGCGGTAATTGGACCAATCTAACAGCGCGCTGGAAGATCTACGCAACTCTTATATTTTTAATGTAGTAAAGTTTAAGCCGACAGCAATGAGGAGGAGCTATACGCAAATATACATAAATATATATATATATATATTTTTAATATTTATACACACACTGATACACACACACATGCATACGCAAAAGATAGACTAAGTATAGTACTATGTATTTGTACTTACAAGTTGTAATTTCATGTACGTAAGTTGCGTCCTTCTTGTGTTCTTTGTAGTGAAATCTTTTTAAATTGCGCTTTATTAATCTTAATGCATAATTATTACTATTGTAATTGCACTATCGTACCTATGTTAAATTTATATAAAAGCTTGCTCTCTGCCCCCCTCTCTAATTAGTTAATCTTATAGTTCGTTTAAGCTGCAACGGAAAATCAAAAAACAAAAAAAACATATCGCCTTATTTTGTTGAGCGTCTAGTAAATGCTTTTAAAGCCTTTGCTGGTTCAAAACGTTGTGTTTGCGATAACTGAAATCAAAATGTTATAAATTTTAATCATACATATTTGTAACCTAATAGTGTACCTAAGCATAAGTTTAAGCAAAGCATTTATGTTATAATATATTATGATGAGTAAATATATTTTTCAAGTAGGCAGAAAGTGTGGAAATGTGCGCGGACTACGCGTCAAACAACTTGCCTTAAATACGGACAATGAATCGGAAAGTTTAACATTTTAGATTGTTTAACTCTATAAATTAACAATAAAACTATACAACAACAAGTATTTTATATTTTTATCTGTCAACACGGGCATTATGTGAATTAATAAAACTAATATAAAATATAACCGAGTTACTTGATATTATTATGTAATTAAAACACATTCTTGTCGTTTCTACGAACTAAGTAAACTTAAATTTGAATATAATTTCAAAGAGTTCGAAACAGCAGTAAATATATCGATATTATAAATACCAAATTTCGTGAGAACTTAGATGCTCTGATCGCATGCTGCTATATATAGCTCAGTGTCGATAGAATTTTTCGCAACCAATTTAGTATTCAATACATTTTGCCTATTTATATTTCATAAATGAGAACGCGCCGATAGACCTGTTGTCAGAATAATTTGACTCGTTACGATAATTATAAGCCGAATAGAACTATCGATACATCGATGTATTGACCGGCTACCTACAACCCTGTCCACTACTCTACAAGCCAGCCATCCCTAGGTTTTTCAAAGAACAAAAAACGGCAGCAGTTTCAATTTCATTCCCAGTTTATAGCAAAAGTAGTAAGCGACTAAAAGAACACACGGCAAACCATGCCTTCGGCTGCTACCACATTCACCAACAACAACAATAATATAAGCAAGGAGAAACGCACCTCAGTGAGTTCTATTGGTGCGAGCAGTGGAAATGGTGGCGGAGGCGTGGGTGGCGTTAGCGGCGGCTGTAACAATAGCAACGCTAGCAATGGAGAGCATAGCAGCAATACCAATCTAGCTGATTATGCCAAATCTGGTGCGGGAGTGAGTGGAACTAGCGCCGCAGGCAGCCAGACTGATCTGACCAACAACAATAATGTCAATGCCAAAACGCTTAAACTGGCGGCCGCAGCGGCGGCGGCCAGCGAGGGGAATAATCCGATGAAGCAAGTTCTGATCGCCATTGAGCACAAGATTCGCAACTTGGAGAAGCGCAAGGTGAGTAGAAAAGTAGCAGAAATGTAATTGGGACAAAGGATTCGCGACCTAAAGGCAAAGCCCACCATTTTTATTTTCATTCGTCACCCGCTTTGTTTCGTTTTTTTTCTCGTGCTACGTTTTGCCCCCCTTGTGCTCGCAGATTTTTCGCGACGCCATGTTTGCTATCTGTCAGCGTTGCCAGATCAACGACCGTGACTAAATGACAAAATGTGTGCTTTATGTTATAAAATGACAATTTTTCAAGTGACAAGTAACAATAATAAATGCGATAAACTAAAGCAAACCATATAAATATTAAGTTTGGTACTTTGCAATAATAGAAGTTAAACGACTTTAACAAAATTATGCATAAGCCGGCGTAAAGTCTGGCAACACTAATGCCGCATGTGTCAGTCCCGCTGTGGGATTTTTAAATTATCTTTAGTGTCGTTTCGTGTTACTTGTTTGTGTTTGCTATTTTGACAAGAAAATAAAGCGTCGCAAATAATGTTATGCATGCCAATGACTCACACTCTTATTTACACACACAATGTAGACCAAATTGGAATCGTATCGCGCCATACAAGCTGGTGGAAAAGAACTGAGTGCCGACCAGGCCGCTGCCGTTGCCAAGTATGAATCTGTGCTGGCCGCTCTGGAGTTTGCGCGCGATATATCCAAGCAAACGCAAGTGACGTTCAAAGAGGCCGAAAAAGAGCAGAAGAAACAGGCCCGCAAGGTAAAATAAATAAAATGTTTGCTGTCCATATAGGTTTATTAAATGCTTCACTAACTGTAGGATAACCAAGCCAAGGCTGTGGCGGAGACCATAAAGATACGTGAATTGCTTGTTATGCAAAATGTTCTTACCTGCTTCAACGATGAGCAGGTGCGCACTGATTTTCTGGCCGGAGAGAACGGAGCCTGTAAACTGGAGACTAATGAACTCGAAGCGCTTGAGAAATTGTGAGTTTAAATAAAAACATTAACGAATATCTTGTTTCATATATTTATTTAATGATTTTCGTCTTTTTACAGCTTCATGGATGTGCAAACTCGTCGCCCAGAAACCACGGATGATGTCAGCTTCCTTACCACTGCCCAAAAGGCAGCCGACCTCTTTTCCATGACCATTAATGCGCGCGCGAAGCCTTATGCTGAGATAACGTTCGAGAAACTGCGCGCAATCTTCCAGCAGATTCAGGACAGCGGCTACCTGGACAAGTACTATATGATGCCGATGTCTGAAGCAACGGGGCCTGGTAATGGAACTGATAGTGGCGCGGTTAGCGGTGAGGGCGATGCGCTGCTTAACGATGGTGTAGTTGCTGGTGAACTGGATGCGCAATTAACTGGCGCATCGGCGCACAATTCTCTGGAAGATGGATTGGACAAGCTGCCATCTGGTGAGTTGCCTGAGCTGCAGCAGCCGGAACGCGGCCAAATGATGCACGAGTCACAACATCAACGTGTGCCAATCGAGCAGACCATGGTTGTGCAGCAGCAGCAACAACAACAACAGCAGCAGCCACCGCCGCCGACGGGTTACAATGCAGCTCCAGCTGCGGCTGTAACAGGCAACACGACTCCTGTACATGTGCTCTACGCAGCAGCACAGCCGTCTGGACATGTGGCTCCAGGACAACATGCTCATCAGTTATTGAGCAGCAGTCCAGTGAATCTCCAGGCTTTGCACGGTGTGCCTCCGCCGCAGCCACAACATGCGGCGCCTACGCAGCAGCAAACACAACACTTTGGCCCAACTACAGTGCGTGCTGTTGAGAACAACTTCTTCAAGCCGCCACAGGCGCCAACACCACAGCAGCAGCAGTTCATGCAGCAGCTGCGTCCATTGGCCGAGGTCTTGGGCACTGGTAGCTTCCACTTTCTGCAGGACAGTGAACTGGACGCACCAGAGTCGATGCCCCAGCAGCAGGCGCCACCACCACAGCAGCTGCCTGTTGCAGGCTTGGTGTTTGAGCAGCAACAGCAACATAATCATGTAGATGAACCCCAGGCCATTACCACGCTAACCTTTACTAACCAATCCTATCCAATGCAGCAGCAACAACAGCAGCAGCAGCAGCCGCCCCAGCAGCAACTGTTCTCCCCAGTGCTGTTGCACGATCAGCAGCGTCAGCCCCAACAGCAGCCCATGGTCATCATGGCACGCTTGCCACCACAGCAGCAACCGCCGCAGCAGGCGCCACAGCAACCCCCTCAAGGCATTGGCATGCAGCCTGGAGATGTGACTGCTGTCTTCCCCTACGACAGCGCCGTCGTCAGCTATGAGCAGCAACTGCAGCAGCAGTTGGGCATCAAGCAGCCACCACAACCCCAGCACGATGAGCAGCAGCAGCAACAACAACAACAGTCTTCAGTTAACGATGTAGAGAACAACGACTGGCATGCGCGTAACACCAATGCGGCAGCCACAGCCGCTTTGACCAATGTGCTCAAAACCCAATCTTCGGCGCTGGCGGAACAGACAGTCACAACGCCAACGGCTCCGTCCAACAAGTGGAGCAGCGAGATGAATGCCATGAGCAGTGCCGCCTCGAACGGCAGCAACGGTAGCAATGGCAAGCAGGATTGGGCCACGCCACGTGACAACAGCGGCGGACGTGGTGGCGGTTACGGCAATGACAACGACTCGGGTAACAATCACTGGAACAACTCAGGCAACCAACAAGAAAATGGAAATCGACGCAACTCTGGTAACTATCAGCGACGCAATGGCGGCGGCGATGAGCGTGGACGCAACGGTGGCGGCAACTATCGTGCGCGTCAATATGGCAACTCCTCGTCCCAGCAGAACGGACGCAACAGCAGCGTCTATTTCCGCAACAATGAGTCCAGCGGTGGCAACAACGGCTACTACCAGAATGGCGGCGGTAACGGCAATGGTGGCTACAACAAGGAGTCGCGCTATGAATCCTCTGGCGGTAACTCGTATCGTGGTCAGCGCGGCGGTAACCAGCGCAATGGTCGACCCATGGGAGATCGTGGTGGTGGCTACATGAACCAGCGTCAGTCACAGCAGCAGCGCATGCCGCTAACTTTGGAGAATAAGAACTAAGCAGCGAAATCAGCTGTTCGGCCTCAACACTTGTATTAAAAGTAAAAGCTCCTCATGTAAACACAAATGCATAAACACAACCAAACACACACACACACACTCACTCACAAACATCATCATTAAGAATAAAACACAATCACACACAAACACTCGCATACACACACACACACACCCATGTACAAGCGACGTTACCACGTTGGCGTAGGATTAACGGTTAGTCAGCTATGTGAGAGAGGCTCCCATTTGTGGGAGCAGGAAAGCAGAGAGCGCAAGTGAAAAAAGCAAACAAACAGTTTGAGCATTTTTTTTAAATACAATTAAATGTTTCTATATGATTATGATTTATTTAATTAACTATTAATAAAAAAAAAGGAACCATAGTTTATAGCAAACATCAGTAAACAACAAAAACAAAAATACATGTAACACACTTACAGGAAAGTTTAAAAACACACACACACACACATACACAAACAGACTAGTGAATGCTGTGGGTTTTTAAAACCCTTTAAGCAACAATTAAATGACAAACAGCTGCTAAATATGAGAGTAAAAACAACAACAAGCGATCCGCAAATTAACAACAAATCTTAGGGATGATGAGGAGTTGAGAAAAGTGCTTGAAACTTTTCGTCTTAATAAATCATGCAAAACAAATACAGAAAACAAAAGTATTTATACGTCTTAGCAATTAAATAAACAATTTTGAAACATACAAATTATATTTAATTATTCATAAAACACATTGCGAATGGATTATGAAAGCAAAATACAAAATGCAACTTATGTATGTAATTTACTATATAAACAAAATACATATACTTATAGTTTGAGCTCTTATCTTAATTTCTTTAAATATATCTTTTCATTTTTATATACCACACTTAGGAATCAAGTACTACAACCACTGCGCATATTAATAACATATACAAACATATAAAATATACATAAATATTTTATGTAGTGCTGTACAATTAAGCAAATGCAGCTAAACTTATGCCCCACTTATGTGCATTATAAATGGTAAACATGAACGGATTATGTATTTGCAAAATAGGTACATTAAACAAGAATTATATAAGTAAACTAACATGACTTATTACTAATGATCTGCACTTTAATTGGAATGGCAATTCATTAAATTTTCTTTTTATCTGGAGTGATTTGTTCCACTGTAGTCGTTGCACTTGTGGTGGGCTCGCAAAGAAACCAAAGTCCAGCTAATATTAGCGTCATGCCAATGCCGGACAGCGCCGTTAGCGGTTCACCATAAACAAGCGCACCTAATATAAACTAAAAATAAAGTTTTATAAATATAATACAATATGCATATTGCTTAATACAAACCGAGAGAATGTAATTGGAGGCAGCTGTTAGCACTGTTGCCGTCAATGTTTGCTGCGTCATCTGCAGAGCCTTAAGAAAGTAACGCAGGTTGCACACATTACAGAAGAGCATTAGCCCAAGTGGCAGCAGTTGCATTAAAAACAGTGCTGATTTGTTTTTGATTAATTTATTGATTGCTAAAATGTTATTTACACTAAAACTTACCGGCATATTCATGATCTATTAAAACAGGTAGCAGCAAACGCCGTGCGGTTAAAAAACTGGGCAGCTTGCCAAAAAAGCTGCCGCCAGCTGCACAAGCGCCAGCCACAAAGCTATAACGGTACCTTAATAATGCTGCCATTTACTGCATAAATAATTTGTGTTTATTTACATTTTTAAGCCACACAGCTGATTACGCGTTGCCAACCATCTCAAATTGTGTTATCGCTATTTATCGAAACGCTACAGACATCTCACTCACACTCATAGGCAAATTCATAATTATACTGCAACCCTAGGCCAAGCACATTTTCTTGGATCTCTCTGTAAAAGATTTGTCAAAATTAAGTGTGAAATGTACGAATTGAAAACTTTGTTGCCACAATTTGACATAAAACTACCTACCTGTATGTACGAATTAAGGAATATTAGTCTCTCCAGCTGGTGCAGATGGCGCAGTAAGTGGCCTATTAAATTTCCAGTTGCTTCCATGGAGCACAATTATAGCGATGAACGTTTCAGTGACTTATTTACATATTCATGTTGATTGTGAATGTCCACATTTTAATTATTATTTCGTCCGCATATGCTTTAATTGTTAAATCACAATAAATCCATTTTCATGTGATATCAAAAGAAGAGGCGTCATATTCAGTGCAGTGGCGCGAAGGAGAGTGAGAACTTATCGAAAAAGCCAAAGACTTGTGCACTTGATTTGGACATTTTAGGCCGACAAATACAACAACTGTTAAAGGTTATAGCAAACAACAAATAAATCTATAAATATATAACCAAAACTGTCTAATACATATATCATATATAAATTGCATAGTGAATTATAAGAGCCAAATGCTTAGAAATGGGCGCATGATGAAATCTTAGTTTAAAATGCATAATGTTGACTAGAGTTACAAATTACAGCATGGACTAACAAATTAATATAATTTCTAAATAAAATACTGTCACTGTCACGCGCCCATCTCTTTCTGCAGCTATTCTGTGCTAGTATATTATTTAACATTTTCTCTATTCTATCTTTCAGCAAGATGATACTTCAGTAGTGCTGCAGCGTCAGGAAAAAGTGCTAAAGCAGCTGGAGGAGCTGAAAGCACAACTGGGCAAGATTCGCAGCAGTCTGGGTGTCAATGTATGTGGCAAGACCATACAACATACGACGTCATATCAGAATGGTGGACTAAAAGAGGCAAGTAACTGTCAATAGCACACAGAAGTTTAGACTTAATTAACAAATTGCTCTACAGGTGCCGCTGCATGATGTTGTCGTTAATGGTCATCCGAATTTTATACCCTATGCGCTATTGGCAATGAAGAACGCTTGGCGGAATTTGTATACAATTGATGTGAAGACCTTCACACACTCTACCATGGCAGACATAGGGCCAAAAGCGCGTGAATTCGAAGAAAACTTGGCAAAGGTTCCAGTGAATCCAGCGCTGCCAAAGATCAATGTAACACTCATCTGGAAAAACTGTAAGCACAGTTGTGCATTTTTAAATACAAAAACTCAATCTTAACTTGGTTTTCCAGGCGAACACACTGAGATGATTAGCTCACCTACCATGTATGTGCCCATTTATGGTGAAGTGAATATCATACGCTATTTAGGACGTGTGGGACCCGCTGAGTATAGATATGAGAACTCTCCGCTCTGCAACGAAATCGATGCTGTATTAGACATCTGCTATCAACTGCTGCGTTGCAGCACGCACAAGGCGCAGGTTGCCATGGTGCGGCTGCTGGACAAGCGCCTGGCACAACAGCAATATTTTGGTGGCGATCAAATGTCTGTGGCGGACATTGGCGTCCACAGTTCGCTCATACGCATGCCTGCCATTACCGACAAGGATCTAACACCTGCGATGCTCGCATGGCGTAAGCGCGCCAAGCTTGTTACTCAAATCTAAGCTGTATAGAATAAAATATTTGCAAACAGCAAAGTGAATGTGAAATTTATGTTTGTTCTGAGATTAAACCAAATGAATTATTTGCAAAAAGATAATTGAAATACTAGAAAAGATAAAGCAGAAAATTAAAAATGTTTGCCCATTTTCTTTAAATATTTGAATTCTGCTGGTAGAACACTGCGATCCAAGAGATATAAATATCCGCTATGGATATTATATTTTTCAACGAGCACCAGCTTTTACTTATATATTTTGTTAGCTTGTTTTTGTTTTTATCTTTATTTGGCTTTTAATCTTTGTAGTAATTGAAATTTATACAGTATGTTTCTTCGCACTTAATATTGCAATTGGTGTTATGATGCTCTTATAAATTGCTTAACAGCTAAACTTTCATATTTGCTTTTTATACTTGAAATCCGTTGATTGTTGTATCTTATGGCTTTAGGCTTTATATATTTTCTCTCTTCTCTTTAATACTTTTTGTTGTTTGCATTGTTGTTAGGAAATATCTCTGGCTGTAAGTAGGAGGTTAGTTGTCAAGCGGGCCCCCTCCCCTTTCTTTAATTACATGTACGTGTTAGTTGTATATAGTATATTTTAAAATAATATTTTATACCTAATACATATATTGTATATATCTTGAATAGTAATAATCAGTTTCGAGTGTTATGTAGTTGCTTAGAGAGGATTCGCAAAACATTTAAACGGACCCGCCTTGGGATAGTGAGGTCGGCAGACAAAACAGTAATATAGTTTTAGTTTTATATAATTGTACATTAGTTGTAAAAATAATATTAAATATTGTTAGGGAGAGAGTAAATGATAAAGCAGCGCAGGGGGCGCCTCCTAGCTCGATCTCAATACATGTTTTAAATGCTACGTAGACGCCTAGGGCATGATCAGTGTGTTTGTGGTTTAGGGTGTGGAGCAAATGGAGTTGACTGCATTATGTGGTCTCGCCCTTGCCGCTATCGTCTGCTGACTCAGCATCGTCTGCTGCAGCGGCAGCCGACTTCGACAGACCATTGTTGTTTTTGCACTTGTTGTTAACACTATTTTTACTAATCGCAGCGCTATCTTCGTCGTCGTCCTCCTCATCATCATCTTCATCCGTCTCCTCGTCCGAGTCTGTGGGAAGATCTTCGGTCTCTAAATCAAAATCATCATCGTAGAAATTGGCATCCAGGCCGCTCTCTGTGCTGGGCTTCGGTGTGGGCTTAAGGCAATAGTCCTCCAGCGTCATGGGCACCACAACGCCCTCGCGCTTGGCATCCACATTTGCAGCCAAAGCTTGTTTGCGGATGATGTTCGGATACTCAGTGTCCTTGCCCTACAAATAAGACAAACACATAGGATTAAATTGCCTTCAACACAGTTGAATACTCGACCATTCACCTGAGAGTCCCTCCATCGGCGATACATCACCGAGGCATCCACATTGGCTGGCGAATATGTGTTGGGTTCATTTAGCAGCGATATAACCGACAGGAGAATGGTACGCACATTCTGTGTGGGATTCCAGCGCTCGCACGGCAATTCGCCGCTCTGCGGATCGTCTACAGGCGGATGCAATATGGATATGCATAAATCACCATTTTCGTAGACATTCGGATGCCAAACCTTGGTGAGGAAGCGTATGGATGGCGGCGAGTACGGGTAGTCGTGTGGGAACTTCATATGCGCCTTGAAATAGCCACCCTGATATAGCGTATCTGGCGGTCCAAATATGGCAACCTCCCATTCGAACAGGTTATCGTCGTTCATTAGCTTGACGCGAAATCCCTCAACTGGTTCTTCTAGCAGCGACTTGTACTCCATTGCCAGAGCACGAAGTGCAGAGCTGCTGGGCGTTGATGTCAGTGTAGTGGAGCTAGCGCTGCCGGCCCCACCCGTGGAGCCCATCAACGACGACGACGCATTTTGCGATGTGGATGCGGCGGTGGTCATTTGTTCACCTAATAAAACACAAGCGTTTCCATACATCAGCTTAAAAATATATTAATCACCCGTTCAGGGTCAATATCTTATACGACGGCGACGTTATGACGCTGCACCAATAACAACACCACCACCACCACTACAACAACAACAAAGGCAGCGGACTCAAGGTGAGCTGCGGCAGCACCTCACACTCAAACAATCACACGCACGCACACATGCATGAATAAAAAACTGTTTTTGCAAATGGAACTTGAAAATTTGGATATGCAATTAGAAGAAAATGCGTTGCGCTGGATCTAGATCTATGCGCTTCGCTTTTGTAAAATGAAATGAAAACTTTATTCGTGTGCCTGTTGGCGTTTTTGTTTTTGTGAATCAGGCACCAAAAAATTGTTGAGACGTTATAAAAATAACAAGAATTATATGATATGTATATATACACTGACTGCCTACTTAGGTACGCACTTCGGTTCGCTTAGTTGTTTCAACGAATATTTTGTTTAGTCTTGATATTTATTGTTATTTCCTTTGCAACAGTTTCACTTTACAATTATTCGCCATAATTAGAGATTCGATACTATTTCAGTGCAGGGTTGTTGAAGATTATAAAAATATTATAAGAAAAATACCACAAATACAAATATCGATATGTCCATTTCAAATATTGCACTGTGGGGCCAAGACCTAATATATTGATATTTGTATCTTTAAATAAATAAGCTTCTTAACAAAAAGGAAATAAATTTCGCAGGTTCAACATTAAATACAACCATTTATGAAAAGTTTATGCATACCCAAATGTAAAAAAACATTTCTATTAATGCTTAGTATGCTTCAATCAAGCAAAATAGTATTCTCTTTCTAGGTAGTCTGATCCACCTATTCATTATTGCGTAAGCTAAACAGCATATTAAATATTACATTTATTATTAACGGCTCTAACGGCTTTAATTTCAAATAACATTCACGCTGTCTAGCCCTTTCCTGCTCGCACATATTTCAGCCGCACTTTTATTGTGGATGATACACGCTTGCTTGTTTGCATCTTGCTCTGACTTATACATTTCTCTGGCTTCTGTATTCGCACGATTCAATTTTTCATTGTGGATAATATGTGCTAATTTGAAAGGTCAGATAAATTTGAGCAAAGGTAAAGATTAAATCAGCAAAGCACGAGAATCGTATTTGTGTGCAGCATTCTATTTCAGTTACTATTATTTAACTGAACTGTACGTACATAAATTGGCAATATGAGTATTTATCGGTATATCGATTATGGAAACGCGTAATCGACATTCGAAGTGTTTCGATTGAATACGCTTTAGTATCGATCATTGTGCAGCCCTGCTGAGTACTTCGTGCGGAAATAATTTTTAAGAGACACGAAAACTAACCAATTAATTAAACATAAAAAGCAACAATATTCAGCCGCGTTGTTCTACTTAACGTGAATGTGGGTGATATGTCGTTGTACTCGGTTCAATATGCTACAAAATAAATAGCAACGCGACGCGCAAACTACGCTTTAGGTGTAATTTGGAGAAAGAGAAGCAGCAAAAGCAAAAGCAAAAAAAAGTGCATACAGGAGTGGCTGCTGCTATTGCTGCGCGAGCATAAAAATTGTAATTGCCAAATCAAAGCGACAGAAGCACACAGACACGATTCGTCTGTGTGTATATAAAAAATATCTTGTCAAATTCAATTAATGTACGAGAAATATTAACAAACGAAATGAATAACTATGTTTGAATTGTACGAGGAAAATTCAAACAACGCCCAAAACAAAAATTAACAGATACAAGTATAAGGAGCTGTAACTACAAGAACAAAAAAAAGAAAAACAACAACGAAGATAAACGCGTATAGAGAGAAAGAGAAAATAACAACAACAAGCAGAATATAAACGCAGTTACATACATTCCAGTGGAAAAAAAGAAGTGGAGAGAACATGTTGTTAAACAGCAACAAACAAAAACAGCATAAAATTGTTAGCGAGCACATTTTTCTGTGAAAAACGAACGCCCGAAAGAAAAGCGCTGCCCATAACAACACTTACCGGAATACAATAACGGCAGGCAAATAACGGCAGTAACAAACATCATATACATACACACACACACACAGGCATACACATAAACATACAGAATGTCCAGCTGGGCTGAACGCGTGCATAGACGCGCTGCCGACTTAGGCAACGTAGTCACCTCTTGCGGTCATCCCGCAACAGCGCCAGCTTATCCGTATCGCCTGGAGAAGGTAAAATTCGGTGTGCCGTTGGAGGAGGTGTGCAAGCACAACAACAACATTCCGGGACCGCTGCTGGTGCTGATACTGAAGCTCAACAAGGAGTCACCCAATCGCCGCGATGTATTCCGCGCACCTGGTCATCAGGGCGCCATGAAGAAGCTTATACACTTCCTGCAGGCGGGCCGACTCGTCAATGTGGACAACTATTCGGTGTTCACCATTGCCAGTGTGCTCAAGAAGTTTCTGCGCAAGATACCCAACGGCATCTTCGGACGCAGCGGCGAGATGGAGCTCTTTGCCATTAACGAGCTGCAGAACGAAACCGAACAGACGGAACGTTTACACAGGTGAGTCGCCAAGCCAAGACGACAAGTCTACTACTACACATAAATAATTACATATGTGTGTGTGTGTGTGTATAAGTCGGGATTAGGGCTGTGCCTAACTTAACGTGACAGTACAAAAAGATAATTGCGTTGCATATAATTATCAAAGCAATGAAAACTCAATTTATTTGCATAAAAGGGCATGTTATTAAAGTAATATTCTCAAGTTCTTATTATTTTGAAAGGCTTGTTTTTTATCTTACAACATATCGCCGTTTGTTAGTAGGCGTACCATCTCTAGCATTGTAAATATACATACTCATCTTAACTATGGTGTGTGTGTGTGTGTGTGTGTATTGTAACTAGCTTGCGGTAAACTTTGCTGAAGGGCCACGATCTATAATTTGGTCGTGGCGACTCAAAAGAATCTTCGCGTAACCCGGAATACACACCACACGAATGGCAACACATCCACACAGTGTGTCGGTACTTCTCAGCACTAGATACTGATTACGAAAGCTGTTTGTCCATATTATCAGCTGCATGGGTCGTCGTTGCGGATATGGACACGTGGATGTGGGCTTGTTGCTGTTCGCGAAGAGGGGTTCCTGTTAGTCAATTAGTAGTGCAGTGCAGGATAATTCGTAACGTATCGAATATTAGTGATTCGTGAAGAGCGTATGACCTCTTCATAGTAAGTTTACTCTGGATTGTCGTCGTTATTCTGCGTCTGTTGGTTGTGGGTCGTTGTGTGTTGTTGATTTTAACGTGCCCGTATTGGCCTTTGGCAACTTGTTGGTGGACTACGATTTAGGCCAACGAATATAGCCAGATTTCACTCGCAAATTTTGTCCTACTGGTAGTGTCGTTAGGACGCGACGGATCTGGGCATACGACAAAAAAATTGAGCTGCTTGGCGCTGCTTAGAGCCTATAGCGTGGTGCATTTCCGTCGTAGTATGCGTGTGTGGTGTGTGTGTGTGTTGTTTGGGTGTATTAGAGGAGTGGGAAGTGGGAGGTACACGTCGCTATCGTGTAAGTAGCCTTGAGTTGCAGCGGCTCAGTAATTAAAGAATGTATTTACCTTGTTGCATGTAGCCGGTTTGCTTTGCTGGTTATTGTATTCTGTTTGTAATATTTTTGTGGCGCAGGCATTCGGGTGAGTTTCTAGAGTTTTGATACTGAATTATGGTTAGCATATAAGTAGCTGTGTGCGTGGGCACTAGCACCACACACGACGTAATAACAGAGACATCAGACACTACATAAGGGATGCTGTTGAGCTGAACAACACGTGGTAATATCGATAACCGCGAGGATAGGCTCAATGTTAGAGAGCTAGAAAAGCAACAAATTGCTTTGTATTACTGTTGGCTGTTGTTGGATTGTTGTTCCGTACTTTTGGTGGTTTTTTGTTTGTCGTATCTTTTTTGTTTTGGTCTTTTTTTTTGCGGAGTCCACTGCAGATTTTAATACTATTACATTTTGTGGGTGGGTGAGTGGCAAAAGTTGGTAATGCGTAAAGTGAACGGCAGCGGCAGTTGCTGCAATCACAGTCGCAATCACAATCACAATCAAAATCGATATCGATACTATAGTCATCATCATCATTATCAACAGCTGGCTGGGAATTGGCGTTTGACAGCTGTTTGATTGCTGGACTCGCTTAATAATTGTCTGTTTAGAGTTAAAGCTCTTGCCACTTTGATGGATGTGGTAGCAACGCGAACTGCGTCAGCAGCAGCAGCAACGCGAGCCGCAGCAGCAACAGCAGCAGTTACATTAATGCTTAATGTGCGTGTAAACAAATAACGTCAGCAATAAAACATAAATTTAAAACTGAGCAAACGTTCTACATGCGTAAAGATCGACCGCCAAAAACTAAATATATATGTATGTATATATCTATACAGACAGTACACTCTATGGCATAAATTTATCCATATCAGCGTCGATTGCTTTAAACGTAAATTTTCTAATTTTCGGTTAACTCCGCGTGTATAGGCAACCATCTAGCAAACATTTATTGTTGTAATTGTTTATGCGCTGATATTGCTGCCGCTGCTGTTACCTTTCATTTGTTTATTTACATTTTAGGGCAGGCACAGGCCGCCAAACCAACAACAATAACAACAACAACAACAACAACAACAACAACACTCACATTAAGCAATCGCAGATAGATTCGTTCGCTCGAATCAAACAAATGCGCGAAAATAGCGCCAATGCTGCTGAAATATTTATAAATAGATTGCGCCGTATTTGAAACTTTGTATCAATTAACGTAAACGTAAAACGTAAGAGACTCTGGCTGGCCAACAACGTTATAATGCTAAACATATGTATTTGAATAGGAGAAGCAAGGGGGGGTCCTAATGGATATCCAACAGGTCTCAAGCACAAACTAAACGCTCCTCTGTGCCTGGCCACTGCCAATTCAATCAGTTGGCACATCATTTATAATCGTTTAATACTTTTGTTGTTCTTGGGGCGCGCAGTCGACGTCATTGTTGCACGTTTTTGCAATAGACACAAGCGTACTTATATACTGCAACAGCTGTGCATGTGCTGTAGGTATATTAATACATTTGTTTGTAAATTACACAAAAATATAAAAACGTTTAAAACAAAAATAACAAGCGACACTGACGTCGTCTGCTGCATGCTGCTGTATGGATATGAAAGATTCAGCCACAGGCGCTGTGCCATGGCCTGGTCTGCTTCGTGCTGCTTGCTGCTGTGTATGGTATAGAGCTGCTGTGGTGAATAATTCAGCAGCGCTCTCCTTATAGCGCCCATACAGTCTTAATTGAATAAACATTTGCATTTGACGCTTGCTACCTAGCGACTTGCTTGGCCGACAGACTTGTTGCCGGGCAAGACTTTTGTTTGCTGCTGCGCAAGCGGAGAGCTTTGCTATCAGGTCACAAGGCCGGTGTTGCTTTCCTACAGTGTACTGTGTTGTCGCTCTCTCCACAGGCGGTCATGCTATGCGTGTTGTGTAATGTGTGTGCTTGTCTAGGCTGTGCAGTAAGCTTAGACTTTGTTGATGCAAACGTTTTTAAGCTGAATTTTGTATGATCATTTTCAACATTATCTATTATTGTGTTCGCTGTAGTTCGCAAGGTATTTCCTATGCAGTTATGCCTCGTGCGAACATGACTCTTAAATTTTTGTGTATTTTACATTGAATTAGCCAATGCATATGCCAGGCTTCTGTCACTATCATGCACAAACTACAATACAGCACCACATACAAATTGATATCTATGCATAACCCCAAGCTAATAGGCTATTTACACAATTGCCTGGTCTGCTTGCTTGTTCAAGTTGATTTTGCCTGCTGCCCCTTGCTGTGTTAGTTAGTTAGTTAGGTAGGTAGAAGCAAAACTGTAGGCGAATATCGATAAGTGCAAAAATAATGCAAAAAAAAAACATTTAATCGCTTTTGTTGGTCTAGACTGGAGAAATGCCAACTGCCGCGCATTGACAGACAAGACAAGGGACAAGCTAAAGAGCAAGCGGGCAGAGACGGGGAAGTAGAAAAGGTAATGTTTATGACAATGCAGCCTTTTGTCCAAGAGGAGACAACACAACGTCGACGTTGTCTCTTTTGAAAATGTCTGTTTGGGTCTATTGCAATATTATCGACTGATGTTCACTTCCTGATTATTACATTATGTAGTCAGTCACGGGCACAGCAGAGTAAAGATTATTTATATACTCTTTTGTTTTGCCAGTCAGCCCAAGTCAGTTCTGCTTAAAGCGATTCTTGCTACAAATTCGCAAAACTTGCGAGCTAAGTTTGAACTTAAACAGTGCACAATAGTATAAACAAAATACAATGCATGCCACACAAAGCCAATAAAAGAAATATAATAAGGCGACAGGCTACTTTTTTTTCTTATATAAATAATCAGACTAACACATATGTAAGCAGATATATGTTTATATATATTGGCTATAAAAATGTGCGTCAGTGGAGCTCATTGAGGCTTTGACTTATCTATGTTGCTCTCTCTCTCGTTTTACGCTGGCTCCGCTTTCCTATTGCCATCTCGCTCTTAATGTTTGTGTCTGGGACAAATTCTTGAGACTTTTTATGATATTGCCCTGAACGCTGAACTTATGGCACAGTAAGCTGAGTCTACACTGCACTACAAACTTGGGCATAAATTTAAATTGTAACTGCTATTTGCTGGAATTATTAAGGCTACAGCATTGATTAACACTTGCGTACGTCTTTTAAATTGTTTTGTTAATTAATTAAGCTTGCAGGCATTATTCGATTGAATTGTTGTTTGCTGAGCGTGTTAGTGCTGCGGGGCCTGCTGTTGCTGTGGGTCAAGCGAGTATAATCGTGATCATAAACATATATGTATATATATGTATATTGTCTACTCACACATACATACTGTCTGTATGATTGAAAGCTGACTTTTATATCTGTCTTCTGTTATTCACTTGCTTCGATTATAATCCATCGACGTATGGGTCTTGTTTGGGTACCCTGCAAAACAGCATAATGAATAATAAAAAATGATAATAACAGACAAAACTTAGCTGCGGGTAACGCTTCGCACTTCGGGCATTGAGAAAGCAATAAAATTGGATTTTATTGCTAGTGTCAGTCAGTAGTACTGCTTTCATAATATATAAGTTTACTTTAATCGTCAGGCTAACAATTTTATTTCTAATTGCTGCACTCATGAAACAGCTTGCTGTCATTATAGAGTACAGCCAAGTCGACTATGCCTTGGCTGCTTCTCCCGTTAATTCTTGTTTATCATGAGTTTTGAGTTTTTGTTTTGTTTTGTTTTTTTTTTGGGGCGTAAGCACTTGAAGCCGCAGACTGTGCGACAATCGAAGCCACAACGTTGAATATTGATGTGAGTAGTGGCAAGTGGCACAATAACTGCAGCTGAGACTTGAATCCGTAAGATCGTCGTAGCTGATAATGATAGTTTTGGAATCAAGTGTTGAGTAGGCAAAATAAAAAATTATGCATGCAACCAACAAGTTGTAATATTCTTAGTATATCCTGTGCTGACGTCAATCAATGCCAGACTCATGTAGTTATTAAATTTGTAATTATGCTGTGACTTAATTAGCTTTTGATGAATAATTAAAGCTGCAGCTGTACAACATAAAGCAGCAAAGCTTTTGTTTAACATAAAAACACAATTTGTAAATTGTGAAATCAATCAATGTAAATGTTTCGTATTACAACATACACAACATTTACCTACTTTCCACCCCCAGCTCTCTTATCAGAGCCGGCAAATTAAAATATTACAACAACTTCGACATCCGAAATCTTTCAAGTGGCACCAAGAGCTGTGGGAATTATAGTATAAAAACTGGTTACGACGTAACACAATGCATATATAATAACGTCTGTATACATATGTGATAAATATATAAAAGACAATTACAACAATAATGCTCAACAGCGTCAACAACAACAATAGACAACAAATATGTGCAAAGGCAAGCGGCACTTGTACAGACAGAGGAAGCAGCAAAAACTGATTCGCTCGACATACATATTTCGCTTATTTTTTTATGAATGAAATAAATACACACACATATGTATGATTCATCTATCAAATGACACACAGCGCCGAGCCGAGTTGGCCTTAACAGTAGCCCAACAAATCAACAATACGCTGATTCGTTAAACTATTTAGCATCTACTATATACAAATAAGTTCGATTCACCTGAATTTGCCTTTAAGCCAAGTCAGGCCAGGCCAAGTCAGCCGGGGCCGGTTTCCTAAGCATTATGCAAATACATATAACATACTTACTCGTCCCCCAATAACAACAATAACATTAACATTAACAATAGCCGCGTCAATATAAAACGGCGCATGCGTAACGCGTCCGTCGTCCAACTTGGATGCGTGTACAAGTAGTTGAGAGAAGTTGGAGGCCGTGCAGTGTGTATTCCAAAAAAATAAAAAAATAAGTGGAATATAAAGAAACGCTACATGGGGCACTCTAATGCTTAGGCGAATTAATATTTACGCATCAAATTCAAGGTAAAAAAGAAAGTAAACAAAAAAATGACAAAAGAAAAGCTAAACAAAAAAAGTGTCGTGCTTTGTTGCTCTTTGTTTAACGCATTCTTAATGATTTTTGTTTTTGGCTGCGACTTTCGATTTTAAGCTAGAAATAGCTGCTATTGTCGTGTTAATTCTTATAATGTTTCTTTAATAAATCAACAAGTTCTTTGAGCGCTTTTTAGATTCGTTATGCGCTGATTTTAGATAAAAAAAATCTTAGGAATTGATTTTTAGCATTTTACGCTGGTATAAAAGGAGTAAAATAAGGACAAGGCTTGACTCATGTTATTTCGCTTTCTATTGCATTTAGCAAGCTACAAAAAGTTTAAGTTATTCAGAAATTGCCGAAATCGTTTTACATTATCATTATAATCAAGCAGCATTACGCTGAAAGCAAAGAAATAAATGGAAAAAGTATTGAAAAGTCAATAACTTCAATCAGCGCTTGTTAAATTCATTTTACTATGTTTTTTATAGCAGTTGAGTTGATACAAAAATGATGATAAAATTTTTTTATTTAAAGTTGCGTTATCATTGTCAATTAGTTCAATATGTGATGATTTGTGGTAAAAAGGAATGAAGCTTAATGAATTTATGAAAACAGAAAGCAAATAATTCAAAACTAGATTGTTAATAGGATTTAGTGATTTGTAAGTTTGTCGATTATATGCATGGGGGATAAAGTTTTGTATGATTCGGCTAAATCTGTCACATTGTTTAACGCTGGAAATTTCATGGATGAAGCTTACAAAAGGTATTAAGCTTATGCAGTTAGGTGTGTGTTATAGTAGCTTAAGAAATCTTGGTTTGTGCAGTAACTGTCAGTCGGGAATCCGGGTAGGCGGTCAGTGCATGCTTTGGCCATAAAGTGTCCAGCGTTCCATTCAACCGTGCTGTGCAGGAATGATAACTGAACTTGAGCCTCAGTGCAATATAACTAGAAATTTGATTACTGCGTTTTAATTTTTTATATTTCATTGTTTGTTATTTTGCATACCCTTGTATATTAGTCTTAATTACATTATTTTCTCTAGCCCAAGGAGCTGCTGTCTCTATCTTTTGTTTACTAGCATTACTCACTCCATACACAATCACAGTCGGGTCTATTTTTATTGGTTTAATGGGCGCGCCTATGATACCTTGAGTAGTGAGTAGCGCGTCTACTAAGCGTATTTTATTTATAATCAAAACAAAGCCACACAGCCGCATTAATCATTCATTAGGGTTCCATTTTCAGAGGAAACCCAAAAGTGTCGTGCTGCGTCTACTGCGCTTATCGCCTCTGATATCAATATAAACACTTGTACCGCCAATCAGTCGATTTGTTATTGTTGTTATTGCTTTGTTTTATTTCTAACGACAGTCCACGTAATTAATGCAATTAATAAACAATTTGTACGCATTTCATTTATGGGCGTCAGTCGAACTGCTAAACAAAAAGTATTGCAAAAACAAATTCAAATTAATAACAAATAATTGATAATTCGCTGTTATCAGTTGTGTTTAGTTTTTTCTACGACTTTGCTTGGAGTTCATGGCAGCGTCGTTTGTGCTTATCAATGTCCTTCTTTAGTTCAAGTAGTCAATAGAAATTTTTACGACTCGCCCGTCCGCTATCTATGTGTATTACAAAGATATAAAAAATGTATAAGTAATAAAAAGAAGAAGCAGCAGGCACTGCTTGCTGATAGAGATTGTTTAACGAAAATTGATATTGCGGCACGTTTTTCTTTTTGGCTGCTTTTATTTGCTTCGCCGAGTTCGTTGATATCATCTCCACTAAAATGTTCGACCCATAGACTTGCGCTCAGTTCATTGCTCATTGCGTTTATTTACTCACTTTTTTTTTTTTTTAATCTTGCATATATTTTTTATTTTTGGTTTTACTTTTTATGAGGAAACAGGTGAACGCGCTGCGCTGATAGTTAAAGCTCTGTTGGGCTGTGGTTTGTTTATAAAAAGCCTTGACCCATGTTTAAAAATAAAAGTTTATCGCCAACTTGTGCATTTACTTGCTGAGATTTAGTTAATCAACAAACATTAGCTCTTTTGTTTAGCGAAGCTAAAAGCGTCAATCTCACACTTGAAGCTTAACTAGCGAGGGAAGTTTTTAAAGCAGCTGCAAAGTTGAATTTAATTGTTGCTGACAATTAAAAAAGACAATAAAAATAAGTCTTCTGTACATTTCCATGTTCAAGGTCTTGTTATTAATTACTTAGCTTATATAGTGGATCATATATTTTTATTATATATCAGAATCAGATAATTATGATAATAATATTGATTTAACATCAACAAAATTTGCTTCATATTTTAAAGCTTAAATTATTTTATAACTTTTTTAGCTAGTGTGGCTCCAATTTCGATCGATAGTATGCCGCTAGTGCAGCATTTATCGATTGAATTGACTTACTCTACAAAATTCTTATACTCTCCATACTCTCCAAATTTCTATTTAAGTTTTTCAAAGCATTTAAGTTGAACTAATGCAATTGTTTACTCATAAAACAAAAATATATAAGTATATATAAATAATTTAAATGCTAAATTGGGTTTTTAGCTATAACTCATAATTTTATTTAAAGCCTAAAGTGTTGGAAACTTAACACGCTTAGAAATTATTGATTAAGGCAGCTGCTGCGATTTATAAATTTGGGGGGAAACTGCTATTTATTATACGTTTACACAAAATTAAGAGAAGAAATGCTGTGATGATGAACAGAACTCTATAATTTAAGCTTATTAAAGTTGAACTGTTAATCAATCATATTAAAGTGTGTCAAATGCTTAAGACAGAGAAAGCTTTGAAGAGAAGGGCTTAAGCAAATAATGAATTAAAGCACGTCAGCCCCCAGCAGCAGCAGCTGCAATAAATAAATAAATAAATGTGTTAAACAAATAAGCAGATAAATATATTTATATAGAGTTCACTCATTCATCAAGCGGCAGCTATCAATGCAGCTTTTGTTATAAATGTGCACTAGTTGAACTTATCAGGTGCATTTAACACCTCGCAGCAAACAATGTGTATGTGTTTGTTTGTGTGTGTGTGTGTGTGTGTATTGTAACGCTTTAGCATTATAACTGAGACATCTGTGCTTAAAAACAAAGTTTTTTTGTTTCTTCTTTGGCTGCTTGCACTTTGTTCACACCAACAGCTTAGCAGCTACACTTAGCTGTATTTATCTATCTATACGCGTGTGTGTGTGTGATGGTGTGTATAGTTCATTGTCAAGCGTCATTTGGCCGTCTATGTAGCTACGTTGTATATACAAGTTTTCACTTTTTGCTGTTTGCTTTGTTGTTGTTTTTGTGTTTTTTATGGGAGCTGCAGATGCGAGAGCTTTAATTGATTGAGTTTCGGGTTTTTGCTTTCGGCTTGAAGTTTAGATACATTTTGTGTATGTTGCTTAGAGCGGCTGCCAGGCTGCCTGCTTGGCTGACTCTGTTGCTGCTGCTGGTTGTGTAACCATTAAAACACCGCCTTGGAGAGCTAGAGCGACCAGTTTGCCAGTTTTTCCAAACCAATCCCGCATGCCAAAATGAAAGTGTGAACAAATCAGCCTCAGCCTGTACACCCTCCCCCTATGCCAAGCCTAACTTAACTTGCGACTTGCGACTTGCGACTTTCTTTGAGTCACTGCACTTTATTTTTCTTCTATATAGAGTAACTATGATCTATGAGTTGCTGCGTGTACATGACTAACCCTTTTCGCTTTAAAGATAAGCGATCTGCTTTACATGGCTACTGGGCCACGACATTACTCAAGCATTTCTTTTAAATTAACCGTTGACTTACTTTTCTGTTTCTATTTGGTTTTGATCTATTTCAGATTGTTTGCATCACTGCCCAAGTATACGCAACATCTATTAGTTTTACTCTTTGGCACATTCCGTGTGATCGCCAGCAATGCCGCACACGCCTCCACGGGCATGACCAGCGAGGCATTGGGCGTCTCTGTTGCGCCCAGCTTCTTTCAATCTTGCGTCAGCGATGGCAAAACCGCTCGCATGGAGGATGTGCTCAAATTCAAGGTAAGTCTAAGTCCCCCCACGCCCCACTCAATTACTCAATTCAAATTCAAATTGCATTCGCTTGCAGGTGGCCACAAAGATCATGCAGCACATAATCGATAAGTTTGCCACACACGACATCTTTGGGCGTGACAACTATGAATATTATGCTCGCGTCACCGGTCGCATTCTCAAGGTGCAGGACGAATGGATCTGCAGCTTTCAGTATCCGCCGCCGCCACGCGGCAAATTGGCCCAACAGAAATATGCATGTGAGTGCGATTGGAGCAGCTTGGTTGGAGCTGCCTTAATTCATTTAGTTCAGTGATTGATGAGCGCAGCTTAAAACAAGTTAACGAGTTTAATTGCCAGCTGCATTACTTCCGCACTCAGCTTAAAGCAATTATAGTTTTGTTTATAAATTGAATTGATTTGTATCCAGGCAGTCCTTAGTTAAACTTGCGATTAACAAACTTATGTATATTTAAAATTTAGTTAGCTGTCAGTTATAAGCGTTAGGCTGCTATCAACTGTTATTGTTATTGATAACAGGCCTTAACTAAATTACTTTGTATATAATTTACAATTCATTTTGACTGTATGCAATAGAAATTTAATAAAGTTTAGGCATATATATAATTATAATATTGTTGACGCTATATATCCTAACTGAACTATGCAACTAAATTATTCATTTTACTAGATCTAAACTAGTTTGATAAGCAAGCAGACAAATGTATTCTTTTTAGAAAATATTATTTTTATTCAATATATAGCTTTATATACTTCATACAATAGTTTTTCAACATTTCTATGTTGTTTTTGTGTTGGCTATTGCCTCAGTTCGTCCTCAATTCACTGCTTCATTAAATTCACATTTGTTTTCCCTGGAGTCATCTTTTCAAGCTTCAAACTCATTAGTTAATAGTCGCTGGGGAACAGATATGAGGTATATAGTTGATAAGCAAGCAATTCCCAGCTCAATTTCTTGATTTTTTTCTATTAAATTGAGATTGACTCTATTTATTGAGATTGTCGTGCTGAAAATGTATAACAATTAATTCATTTTTAATAAGTTCTTGCATTAGTTTTTTATTCTATAAATGTATACACTACACAGTGCAAACTTTTAGTAATTAGTTAACTTTTTATAAGATCTGTTAGCATAGAAGACACATATTTTAAGCTTAGAATTGCTTACATAAGTTTTGTTTGCAATGCTGCATTGTATTTAAGCAAATGAAGCGTATCAACTTTGCTCGACGCTGATTTGCATATTTACATATGAAAACTATAAAAATAGCTCAATTATTTACATTTCTCTAGTTCTGAGTAAAAGCTATTGCTACACAATTCGCAGAATAACTTTGTACATTTAAATAACTTACTTTGAATTTCTCTTTAATGCAGTGCAACATTCTTTGGAGGCGGAAAAGACTTGGCTGCAATGTCAATGCGAGCGTTGGGGCTTACGTGAGTTTTACTACTACTAAATCAACTCTCTAACTATATAGTCAAGTCTAACTATAAGTTTTTCATAATCTAAGTGCAGCTATAAAACTCTCTCTCTCTCTCTAACTATAAACATCATCTCTACTTTAAGTACTAATCAATTTGAACTTTGGGGTTTTTGCTTTTGCGCTTAGTTCTTAAGTTCATTGCTTTTGGGTAAAGTTTTTGATGTTTCTCACTATTGCTTTGGGTTTTTCTTTTTGTGCGCTCCAACTATTATTAACCACTAATTGCTGCACCACTTCATTGCTTAACAAATACTCTATGTCAACATATTTATGTCTATTTCATACCTCACATACATAAACTACGAATCTACAAACAAACGCTGCGCCTTTGGTTTTGATATAAATAGTGGCACAGGAGGAGTCGCGCTCGACGCCTGCGCTGCTGACCAGCTCCAGCTCTGCGCTGGAGAACAGTGTCCTTTCACTTGGCGTTTCGCCGGAGCATTCCTTCATCGAGAGCTGTGCGCGCCTCTCCGTTTCGCTGGAGGGTCCGGGCATCTTTGCTATGACCAGCTCACCGCTGCCTGCCAAGCGCTCTGGTAATGGCAGCGGCAATGGCAATGGCACCGACTATGACTACGATGATTATGCAGACGATGATGAGGATCACGAGGAGCTTACACATGACTTTGCCGCCGAGCTTGAGCTGAGCAGCATTGCTCCAGCTGCAGCGGCGCCTTCGCAGCAGCTGCGCGGTCTGCAGCGCTACAAGCAGCGCACGCAGCATCAGCACTCAAGCACAACGAACAACTCGCAGGATGATGAGGACGACGACGATGATGAGGAGGACGAACTAACCACCGTAAAGCGTCGCTATCGACAGAACAAAAAGAAACCGCTGGCCAGCAGCCATCACCAGCGGCGACTGCGCACTGGCACCAAAAGTCTCGATGGCAGCAACGAGCGACGTGGCAGCAATGCAGCTGCAACAACAGTTGCTGCAGCAGCAGCAGCAGCAACAGTAACAACAACTAATATGACCAGCGGTGGCAGCAACAAGTTGAAGCAGCGCACTTGCAGTCGCTGCAATCGCGGCATACGCCACAGCAGCTCGTGCAGCTCGAACTCTGGTGGCGCCATTGGCGCTGCTGGCAACAATGGTGGCGCCAATTCCGGCGGCATGACCATGGAGGAGCTGCGTGCTGTCAATCGCTATGCGGAGAGCACCAAGAGTCTCTCGTACTTGCCACAGGTGAGGGATAAGTTCTGGCCTGGCCCAAGAATATCCATTTAAGGAACGCCCCCCCCCAAAAACCCGCCCACGCCTTTCACATTCTCTCTCTCTCTCTTTTACTCTTTCTATATCTCAAATTGAATTTTTAAGTTGCGCATTTTTATTGCAGGCTGCAAATTTCTAAACCAAATGACTTAGTTGTTAAGTTTAATGAATTTACTTTTTGATTTGTATTTGATTTTATTATAATTTTTCGATTTTTATTTTAACTTGTGTATTTCTCTCACCCACTTCTGCCCTCACTTTCTAACTCTTACACACAAAATTTATTTTTGAATTTATGGCTTACCAAAAATTAAAACCGTTTGCATTCTTCTCTAGTTTTGTATTTGTTAAATCTAAATCTCTAACTAAAGCTGCGCCTGCAACAACAACACAACAACAACAAGCACACACACAAGCTCTCGACACACAATCACCACACACTAAATGCTGAAATTAGAAAGGCCACAAGAGACAAGCAAAAGTCAAAGCAAAGGCAAAGACAAAGACAAATAAACAAAACTTGCATAGGCGTGCTAATCAAGCTTTGTACAAATTTAACTAAAATTTAATTAATTAGCTTATTTTCATTTAAACTTTTTTTTATTTTTTGTTTAGAATTAAATTCTCTATGTACGCTTAACATTTAAATATAAATATTACTACAAGCAACAAAAACGCAAAGAAACGCATTAAAATAAAAAAAAAAAAATGAAAACAAAGTTTATAAAACAAATGTGTATATTTTAATGATTAATTGGCCCAATTGCAAATATTTATATTTTCTAACATGTATTAATTAAATTCGATGTAAACAAATGCGCTGCGGCCAAAGTGTTAAGCTCTTATCGTTTGTTTTTCTTTCCTTAGTTATTATCGTTTAAGCATAACAAACATAAACACAGCAATATACACAAAATGCACATGTATGTTTACTATATATGTATGTATCGGCCTTAATTGAGACCTTAAGTTAATTAAAATTATAATTAAGCGCTGTCCAGTTATTGTCTCGTCTGCATTTGTTAATTTGTAGTCTTGTTTGTTGTCGTCTTGTCGTAGCCTCAATTAACCAACCAACAGCAAAAATTATTATCTGTAGCCTCTCTTTGTATCTTTTGTGCCTTGTATCTTGTCTTGTTGTGCATTTCATTATTTAATTTTGTATTGTGCACTGTCTTTATAACTAACTCGACTTAACTTAGTGCTTAAGCAAGAACAACACACACACACACACACTCATACACTCTCAATTACATAAGCAATTTCCTTAAGTATTTATTTATATGTATTCATAGCTGTTCATGATGTATCTTATTTAAAATTTATGCGCCTGCCTGAAACAAAAACTTGTGCTACGCTTGTTGGCGGTTAAATCTTTTTTGTGTATTTTATAAATTGTTATTAACAAAAACAAAAGTTCATTGCTTAGCTCTTTTTTCGCGTGCTTAAATTGTTTATTTATTTGAAAATATTTAAGTGTATTCACTAAATGACGAAATGAAATCTAAAGTTGAAATAATTTTTTCTAACTTGACATAGTGAATACCCTTAATGCATATTTACACATTTTTTACTGCACTGTTTTCCATGCCTTTAAATTAAATTGTAAATAAAAAATTTTCAATTGAATTTCTTAAGCTTTTTTCATTATTTTTGCTCGTTTATTTTGTTTTTAAATTTAATATTATTATTTTATAATCTATGATAATAATGCTGCTCAAAAAGCTTAGCTACAAAATTTATAAGTAAACCAAACATGAATATAAAATGCCAAAAGTCTAATGCAAAATTTTTAAATCCCCGTTTTCCCTCCAAAAACAAATAATCAACAACAACAACAACACCACAACAACGACACTTGACAACGCAATTACAACAACAACCACCACCAAAACCACAAACGAATCTTTGCAATTCATTTAAAATGACACCAATGTTAGGTCCATGAACGCCAAACCGCACGCATGCGCACCCGCTCCGAGTGGTTCCTGGGGCCGAGGGATGCGGTCGTCTCGCTGCAGCTGCCAGCGGACACCTGCAGCAATTGCTGTTTGGCAGCTGCAGCCGCCGTCGCTGCCGCTGGCTATTTGGGCGGCGGCAGTACGCGCGACATGCGACAAAGTGCCGCCAGCGTTGGAGCAGCCGCTGGCATTGAGCCGGACCGCAGCCAAGCGGCGCTGCTCTATCACTTTTATCGTCGGCAGCAGTGCGAGCGGGAGCATCAGCAGCTGGACGACATGATGGATACCGAGGATAGCTATAGCTACAATCAACAGTTGCTGCAACAGCAGCAGCAACAACAACACCAACAACAACAGCAGCAACACATACATTCCAAGGGTCTGCTGCGGCCGCCACAGCAGCAAGTGCAACAGCGTCGTCTGCTGCTGGACGCCAATTCGGGTAGTTATAAAGCGGCAACAGCACTAACAACACACGCTGAACAGCTTACGTCTAACAACAACAACAACAACATCAACATCAACACTAGCAATCACACCAATCATAACAGCAACAACATGTTGCAAGCAGCAGCAAACAGTTTCTTTCTACATGAGCCACACGACAATTCATGCTACTACTTCCACACTAAAGGGGGGGGGGGGGGGGGGGGTGTTTGCCAGCAGCTGCTTGCCATTGCTTGTGCTTGTGCTGATGTTGGTAGCAGCAACATTCAAGACTCTGACAGCGACTGCGACTCTTTAGATGGACGCATATTGCATACGCTGCAAGCTCATGAGCTGCAGCAGCATTTGCAACCGTCTTCGCTGCTATTGCGGCACTCGCAGGAGCATAACACGCAGGACACAGCAGCAAGCAGCAGCACATCAGCACAGCAAGACGCTGGAGCTTTCGGTCAAAGCAACACCTTAAAGGCAGCTCCATGTTATGTAGATAACAATGAAAACACGCAACACTATGCGCAACCTTCACAGCAGCAGCAGCAACAATAACAACAGCAGCAACAGCAACAACAATAATAACTTTGTCACAGTTGTTTTTAATGTTTTGGACTTTTTGTTTTAAGCTTTGTGTTTTTTTGTTTCATCAAAATTCATTGAATGTTTAATTGCTGTAACAAAAATTGTTGCTCATTTCATTAATAAGAAGTCTGATTAATTGTTGCATTCATCAAGCATTTTGTACATTATTAACATTAATTATAAACTACAGTATTTTTATCAAAATAAACAAACATATTTTGATTTAGAAACATTCAAAATATATATATATATATATTAAAATACAAACTGCATGCATGAATTATATTTATGCATTAATTTATATAAATTATTTTACATTGTATGCTAATTATTTATATGTATGTACTTGTTATAACTTTTTATGTGTCTGTGTATGTAAGCCATTAAATTAATTCGTTTTAATTATTTCGCTTTCATGTATAAAGCTAATTTTGATAATTATTATTTTATTTAATAAATGTGCGCATTTGTTTAATTTAATTTTGTGTTAAATCAAATGCTAAGCTCTTTTGTTTTGTACACTTCACACTCACACGCATTACTTTGTATATTTGTTGTAATTGTTGTTGTCTTTTCATTTATGTGTACTAACCCAAATAATTTGTGTTTTATGTGTTGTCTTGTCTGCTGTACACAAACGAACCCAAAAAAGCGACACACAAGCGCCAACAGCAGCAGCAGCAACTACAACAACAACAGCAACCGAACCTACGCTCTCATGCAACAAACAAATCATCATTAAACATACAGCAACCAAACCAACCACAACCAATCCCTTTAACTCATATATATATTTTTATTTTTTCTCTTTCTCTCTCTCCCCCGTTGTATATATATCTGATGCGATCCCGTCACTTGTATATTAATTCAGTTGGCAACATCCGTCTGAGTAACAGCGCCGAGTCCATACAGTATGCCTCCCGTCGTCCCACTAGCAACAACAACAGCATCAATCCCAACGCCATCATCAGCAGCAATCCCAGCAACAACAGCAACAGCAGCAGCAGCAACAACACCAACAACACACGCCGCCTGCTCATCAATGTGCCACGTCAGTATCCATTGCGCTCCTCGCTGCGTCGCCACAAGGAGAAGCAGTTTGGCGGCAGCCAAAGCAACAGCAGCAACAGCATCAGCAACGAGCAGTTGACCAGCAGTTCAGCAGCTGGCGGCGGAGCAGCAACGTCAGTGGGTGCGCCGCTGAACAAGCCGCTGCTGCTGGTGGGTCGCTTGCCAGGTGCCGAGCAGCCGCCGTCGGTGCGCAATTCCATAGCGGATTGCGGTCTGGTCTCTGACTATGACAAAATGGATACACTGGAGCCGCAGGCGAGCGTGGAGTGCAGCACAACGTTAAGCTTCAAGCCGCCGCGTCTGTAACAAGCGCAGACGGCAGCGCAGCAGCCAAAGGAGGCAGAAGGCTTATCCCATTTAATTCGCGATTAGATCTATAAACACTAACTTTAAAACTGTTGCGTGCTAACACAGACACCCACACTCACACACACACATACATATGTTTATGTATATTTAAACACTGTACTGTATATACTTACTATATTTATGTGTATAGCAAGAAAAGGCTGATTTTCTTTAGTTTAAATAGCGGATATTGCAACAAATTGCCAAATTTTATTTGAGAGAAACAAGTGTAAGAGAGAAAGAAATGTATTTGTTGTTTACTTTTTAGCCAAGAATCTCGTTTATGTAGTAAACACACTATAAACATTGTCAACAAACCCAACACGTTGTGTGCGCAACTTTCATTTCAAATCAATTTTTTATACGCTATATACACACACACAATGTATAACATTGATATACATGATGTACTACCCCCTCCCCAATTGCCTAGACTTAAGCCAGCTCTTGACCTGACTTGAAAACAACGAGATGCGAGCACACAACTCGCTCTGCAATCATAATAAACAGTTCGACAGTAACTCAAACTCAATATATACATATTAACATATACGTAATAGTACAAAAAATGTTTGAAAAATTGACAAAAAAAAAGAATTATATATAACTAGTTGTAAGATACTTCTGTAAAGCCCATTGTATAAATTGTTATAGCATTTAGTTCGCTTAGTTTATAGTTCAAGTTCAAAACGAGTTCAAAAAGCGCTGCAAGCATAGCTATGTTTATGTATAACTGTACATAAGTACTATATACGCATGTGTTATTGCCCCTCAACTGTATTATCGAAGGTTCAGCAGTGCTTATCCATGCCAAGTACAAGCCTCATAGCTCACAGCTCCATTCACTGCCCAGCTCTTTTCTTTTCGATTTATACCAATCATTCATTATTGTCATTATAACTTTCAGATTTTTCACATGTTTGTCAGAAAAATCCATTAAAGTTAAACTCGCTGTGTGTGCGCACTTTGTGTTTTTTCTTGTTTGTGAAGAAAACAAGAACGCAAATAAAAATTATTTGAATTTATATAGTTATAGGCTTAAGCTTAGTTAAAAGCATAAAAGAAATTTTTCAATTAGCCATTTCATACATAGTATGAAAACAATCATATAAAGCTACCACAACTAGCTTAATAACGTTCTCAAATATATATATATATATATATATATATATATCTAATTGTAAACAAGCAAATGTAACACCAATTTGTTGATTAGCAAAACAAAAATGAAAATAATTTTATTACCAACATAATTTTTATATTGACCGTTTATGTTAGGCTATAAGCTATATAAATATATATATTATTGTATATGTATAAATCTTACAAAGTACGATTTCGAGTGAAGTACATTCATTAGCCCCTAAATACGAAAACACAGAATCATATAAATGAAATGAAGAATTAAAATTAAGTTGCATAATGTACAGAGTCTGTTCCATATAAAAACATATATATGTGTATGTAGTTGTAAACATTTTCAAAACTGTTGCGAATGCATTTCGAATACATTTTTCAATTATTTTTAATTGGCTTTTATATATATAAAAAAATATGTATGTATGTATAACAAAGTAATAAAAAAAAACTCAACATTTTCTGTTGCACATCAACTGTATACAAGTTTAAAGAATCATACATACAATGTAACTAATTATTGAATGGAAAAAATAAATACATTACTAAATTGCAAAACCATTGGTGGGATTCACGAATTTATCTGCGATGCGGTGTTAATGCTTGAACACTTCATTTGGTCAGCGCTTGGTTAGTCTTAATTTATAGCCATTGCTTGAGATTTGATTTAATTGTACAAAGCCTTATCAACTATAATGCCATTCTCAATAAGAAAGCTCTCCACATCGGAAGCGAAGAAATCATCGCTTAAATCATCCGTAAGGCGCACAAAATTGCCAATGAGCGCCTGTGCCTTGTACACCAGCAACGCTGGTAGGCCCTTGGTGCGAAAGTCACGACTCATGCCTGCCACCGAGCTGCAGATCTTGGCAAACTTAATGGACGGATATTCGCTGGCCAGCGTATCAAGGCAGTTGTTAAGCGTGGCGCAGGCAGTTAATGCTTTCTCGTATATGTGTATAATAATTGTAGTGTGCTTGTTCTCCTGCTCCACGCAGGCAAGAAACTCCGCATGGGTGCTCAGTTGCTGCACTTTGCCAAATTGCTGATGATGGCCAGTTTGGCGCAACATTTCGGCCATGCGCTGCTTTTGATATTGCTGTAAAAAGTCTTCGCTCATAAGCTCGGCGAACTCTGCATCCAAATCCTCCTGTCTTCTGCGTTCTTCATCCTCTGCGGCAGTTGAAGTAGTCATGCTGAGTTTCTTGGCCAGTGCTATACGCTGGCGTTCGCTTTCGTCGCGACGCTCCGCCTCCAATTGCTTGAATCGCTGCCAATCCTTAACCACACCTTTGGGACCCGTATTAGTGGAGCTCTTCTGTCGAAAGCCGCCCGCGGGTGCATCACTTGTGTCTGTTTTCATTGTTTGATAAGCGTTCTGCTACATACTACAATTCAAATAATTTTATTTACCTATGGTTAGCCCGGAGCTTCCAGGCCCCTTTTTGCTGCCCCGTGCATCGTCTGCATCTTCACCGTTGTCTTCACCTTCGCTGCTGCTGCAATAGTATTCCAGCTTTTCCCCCAGTAATTTATCTTCCAAAGTAGCCATAGCGCAGTCTTTTCAAACTTTTTAATTTAATTATAAGAAATTTGTGTAGAAAACAGTGTAAAAGTATCGATACATTAAGGCAACAGCTGCAGGTCGGAGCAAAGTACTGCTGAACTGTTTATTCAAATGAACTGCTGAACTAGTTGCTCATATGATTGAAGCTGTAACAGCCTTTCGATGTGTTATCGACTTTTACAGCGCGCGCTCTTTAATTGCGCAGTTTGTGTGTTATGCGTATTATTTTAAATATTTCGCGTAGTTTTTCGGGTACTTCAAATTCAGCAATTATCTGCTCCATGCTGCTAAAGTCAGCCTTTTCCAGTTCGTCACAAGTGTCGTCATCACTGCACTCAGGATTTGATAGAACTAAACGCTCAGCAAATGATACAATGCCACACCAGGTGCGAAAGTCCAAGTCGCCAGCGCTCTGTACAGAATAATCCAAGTAACTCAACGTACGCTTGACGTTCTCCTCAGTGCCATGGAACTCTAAGACATCCTCCAGAGCATGTGGCAAGCTGGTCCAAGCCATTGTGCGCTCCTTGTACTCCGTCAGCGGTACTTCATCGTTGCCCAGCTCATTTTCCGGTTCCGGCTCTTCAATGCGATTTAAATATTTGAGAAACACACGCTTGTAAAGCTGCTTGCGCTGCTGTGATACAAAGACATGTTTGCTCAGATAATCCCAAGGACGCATAGCTAAACGTTTAGAAAATAAATGAAGCAGCAGCTAAAGCTAATATGGCAGCCAATACATACTCTTTAGATTGGTTAAGTCCATGGGCACGTCAAAGCGTGTGGCGGACTTGGAGAACTTGCGCGGCATCTTTGAGCTGTAGCTGGAGCTCTCCATTGTCTTATCCGTCTCTGCCTCAACAGCAGGCGTCTGCGATACTTTGGGCATGTACTTGATGGCTTCACGCAAGGCACGATTGAGCTGAGCATATCAATGTTAGAGAGAAGATTAATGTATGCTCAACTGTGCTTACATATCTGCCAAAGGTATTCTCTATGACATCCACATTCAGATCCGTTTTGAGCGCCTGGAAGGCTTCATCTGTGAGAAAACTGCCCTTAAGCAGTATGGGCTCGGCCTCGCGTTTGTCCTTGGGCAGCAGACTTATGGAGTTGGGTATGAGGCTGGGTCGTGTGCTGGCATTCAGTGAATCCGGCCCCAAGGTTGCTACCTGCGTCTCTGGATCCTCGCTCAGATGAAATGTTGTTGTAGCTGAAATGTGTTGACGTTTGAAGCAAATTTGAATAAAATTTTATTTGAAGCTCACCCTGCGGCAGCTTCAGCTTCTTGCGCTTCTTGCCACGTCGCACATCGTCGTCGCTCATTTCGTGCTCATTGATGCAAGTCTTGGGCTGCTTAGCTTCCAGCTCATCATGCTGATCGCAGCTTGGACCTAGCGTGGCAGTGCCCAGTGAGGACTTTGGTCGTTGATCGTTCGACTGTTGGCGCCTTGGCTTCTTGTCCTCATTAGCACCTGCACTCTTGGGCTTCTTGTCCTCATCAATGCCGCTTTGGGTTAGATCCGAGCTGGGCTTCCAGTAGAGCGTCTCCTGCGAGTGCGTGCGCCGCAGATCTAGTATAATCTTCTTGCGCTGTATATTCTCATGCTTGCCCCACTCCGGCGTAATGCAGCGCCTGTAAAAGGAGCCAGCACTGGTGCGCGTATGTATGCTGGTGACAGTCGGCGTAGGCGTCATGGGCCTGGAATCCGTCTCAGCATAACGACGAAATAAATCCTCCGGTATGTTGTCTGCTTCATGCGGCTGCAGTGACTCCTGCTGCGGCTTCTCCTTGGCATGTTGATGTTGATGCTGCTGCTGCTGTGCACTGCGCCCCTCAATGGCCAGCGTTGTCTTCAGCTGATGGATGACTTCCTTTACTGCCGTCGGCGCTGGATGGTTGCACAGCAACGAACAGCCCTTGGCAAACGGATTAAACAGTCCACCAAATGGACGCAGCGACAGCGGCATTGGCAGCGCCTCAAATTTCAGCGGCATTCGCATATCATCTGCATGGAAATTCTTGCGCTGCAGGCAGTCCAAGGCATTAGCTTGAGATGACAGACATTATAGCTACTATTGTGGACTCTCTTACCTTTTTCACATATTTTATGTGCCGCTTTGGCGTCGGCACCAGACCCGTGCGTGTCGTTCCGCTCATTGTTGTGACAGCCAACTGAGCCAAAAGCGCCCAAAGGCAAAGGCGTTGGCGTCCCATAAACAACAAGACTCGTTGCCATGGCTAGTGACGCACGAAATTTACTCCAAGCACACTAAAATTTCTTGTTGTTTTAGCGCTCTAGTCGAAGATAAATTGTCAATTCGAACGCAATGTGCAATTTGAAACTTTTAGCTCACTTTAACTTAGGCAATGTGGCTTTTCATATTAATTACTTTATAAAGAAAGCAAAACATATCTTCTAATATTAATTACGTTACAAAGAAAGCAAAAAATTAAATAAAGATATTTTGTTGATGAAGAATTTTTATAACGAAGGCACCAATTTATTTTACTGCAGCTTATGCACTAATGATTAAACAATTATAATTTGAAAACCACTTTATTTGAGCTTTTTATCATTGAATTATTAATTAAAGAGGATGGTTTGGAGTAAGGCTGAGAAATATTTTATTAGATTTGGTCATTCTTCGAATAAGTGCATTTTATTTTATTATTCAATACATATATGCCAGTTATCTGATTAGCTTCAATACTGTAACAACGATTGCGCTAAAGTTAGCTCAGTTTCTACCTATACATATATTGCTTGCTGCAGACGAAACGATTAACACCCATCCCACCCACATCGTGCAATCGAAAGCGGCGACGCTCTCATTAAGTCGCAGCAGCTCACAGACCCGACCGATCGAGCGCAAGCAAACGAAAGACTCGAGCAGCGAACTAGGAGCAAAAGAGCGACAGAGCACAAGCAGCGTACCTATGTGAGAGGCTCGGAATTAAAGCAGCAAGCGAGGCCACTTGCAGGTTAGTAGTGGTTGAACTGTTGGTGACTAAACAAGCAGTAAACAAGTGGCCAGAATAATAATAATAAATGTTTATGTTAATTCCAATATTGTATTTATTTACAATGAATCTATTGAGCTAGTTTGAACATGGAAAACATTTTAAGAAGCTCTAAGTTCTTTTTACTTAGTTTATTAATTTCAGCAATAGTTTAATATTTTGCGACTCTATAAAATCAAACAGATATAATATTGACTAGTAAATCTCTTTATATACAATTTATTCTGCAGACCTTGGACACATATAGTAGATATAGTGTCTGCTTTGCTTTGCTGTAAACAATTGTAATTTAATAATAAGTAAGACAACAACAATTCAACAGTAGATAAACATATGTTTTTATTTCTGATCGCTTATAACTAACAGTGTGAAGTAATTGAAGTATGTTCAGTTAACAATTATATTAAGGCGCATCTATAGACCAGTCTGGGACTCTTTAGTACAAGGAGCCGCGATGATGCAAGTGCCTTAGACGCTGATCAAGCAGCTGTTGTTCGTTGGTCAACGACACCGTTGAGGAGGAGCGATGTATGGGCGGCAGCACCTGGCTGTCTCTGCTCTGAGTGGGACTGCCACCCGAAATGGTCACAGTGGTGTCCACAGGATTCAAGCCCAGACCAGCAGTGTTGCCCACGGCGCGAGAGCGCAGCAAATGATTACGTAGCGTGGAGCGGGAGCGATTGCGCAGCGAGTTGTTGAATGAGATCTGCAGCGAGAGACGCTTCTGCGATAGCGAGGCCAAGTGATCGGGCGATAGTTCAATCACCTGAGGCGCACCTGTGGCCGCCGCCATAGCAGCAGCTGTGGCAACACTATAGCTGGGCAATGTTGCTGTCGAAGTGCTACCGCCACAGCTGCAGCTAATGGAGTTCAGCGAAATGTTCTCCGCATTGGCATCGTTGCCGGGCATTGTCTCCACCAGGCTGTAGGCAACGGCGTGTTCCTTGGCGCCGCTCTCACTGTTGACATTCTCAAAGATTTTGATAATGGGCACCACAGTGGGTGTAAGTATAATGCCTGCCTTGCGGAATTCTTCTAGTGCATCATCATAGGTGGGCAGACCTGAAACTATAGTGTAGGATGGAAGCGACTCTGCCTCATAGTCTGGCGGGCAGTGACGGCAGACTTCAATGGTGGCATCAGCATGATTGGCGCGATCTGTAAATATATTAAATATAAGCTGAATTAGTAACGATGGCAAACTTTAATATTAATAATTAAATAATGTTTAAACTAAGTTCATACTTTAATATGCTTTGTACCTTGGTTTTATTGTTTTCTTTTTAAGCAAACTTTCTTGAGTTTTTCAAATATGCAAGGCATAAAAAATGTACTTTTATGCTACCAAATAATTAAGCTTATTGCGCATTCTTCTTTTTATTTCTTTTTATAGCTTTAAAAACAATCGAAAAATCAAGTAAGTGCTTTCAAACAATTGGAATTTCCCATTTGTAAGCCACCCAAGCGCAATTTCCACCCACAATTTTTATTTGCTTTGGCTAAGGGATGTCAGTGGCTAGAGCGAGGCGCTCGGTGAGTGTTGTAGTGCGCACATTAATGAAATTTTTATGCACAATGTAGCAACGTTTTGTTACAACTAGCCTGCTACCCTCAAAAGTAGGCAACAGCAAAAAACTTTATTGCAATTGGCTTGCCCCCCACGCGCCTTGAGGTGAGTCAGCGCTGCAACAAATAGAAAAATAGAAGAAAACTGTTGATGCGTAGAACACGATTTTAAAGATTAGCCGCATGCTGGGAAACATACGAAATGGCGCCGGCTTCGCTTTCACACCCTTTGGACGCTTTCACGCTCATTTTTTATGTAAGCTTACGAAATTAAATTGATGATGCAAACGCCACAAAGAAGGGCGCACAACATGCCAGCTCATTGTCTTTAGAGCGTGTGGGGATTGGGTTGCTCGATTAAGCATATGGAGCTACATATGTCTGTCTGCATGTATACTGAGCTTAACTGTAAAGTAAACAGAAGCTGTCGGCTTAAGCCTTTGTTTGTAATTTTCAATTGACTTTTGTTAATTAAGGCCACAAGGACCTTTCGCCACGTTGGCCATATTTCGTTGAATTGCGGCATTAAGCGGCACTCAAGTGAGAGCTTTATTTGATCAACTGTCGGTCGCCGCAGGACATACGCAATTTCAATTCCCCAAGCGCTGCTTAGCCACACAATAAAATGAAGTGCAGCCGTAAAAAGAATGAAGCGCAGCGCAATATAAGCTCGCAAGTGCATAAACTATGTATAAGCCAAGAGCAAAATGGACAGACAGAGCTTCACACACACACACACACACACACACAAAGAGCAGAGCCAGTTGTCAATATGCTAAAGGTCAGCGTTGAACAACGAAGGACAAGTGGCATAACCTAAGGCAGGCGAAAGATATTTGGGCGTAGCGAGCGAGAGTAAGAAAACAAAAATAAAATAAAGTTAAACACACTTTATGTTAGGGGCTGGCTGGATGGAGCGCTAGGCTATGGATTTTGTGGGCAACGGCAAAAGAAGAAAAGCCGAAAAAAGGAAAACAAACGACGCCAGCTCAAGCAACCAAAAATGACGTGCCCAGGACGTGGCTAAAGCCCAACAGGCATAGCAGCAACAACAAGGCATACAGCTGTGTGGCACGTAAGCAGTTTATGCCCCAAACTTTACGCAGACGTTCTTGGAAGCTGTCGTCGTTGTTGCTGTTATTGTTGTTGTTGTTGTTGCTTTGGGGTTGGTAAACACGGCACCAAATTGCCGTTTAAATTTCTACTCCACTGGGGAGTTGAGCTGGGTGTCCTTGAAACATTATTACAACTGACTGATCCACCGCTCTCGCCTTCTTTTACTCTTTTTGCTCCTCCCAAAGGGTTTCTGATCCATGTCAAGTATAAAGCCAGCGCCGGCAACCCCGCAAGTTATATGCGTCTGCTTAACTAATTAAACTTGTACTTCAGGTATGTTTCATGCAAATATTTTGTAGCTAGCAAAAAGAAAGGATAACATTTGTTGGCTCAACGCATGTTGGCTTTGCCCTCTTTCTTTTGCAGCCGACAAGAAAAATGATTATGAACATGTTGCCAGGCAGACAAACATAGACGGCGCTGCAATCAAGCTAACAGTGGGCCTTTTAACCCAATTTGTGTACACAGTCGTGTTTCTATTAAGCCAAAGTCGCCTTCAGCTGCGTAGCGCATTAAAACTAACTGTTAAATTATTAGCAAAAGTAACCCATCCATCTTGGCCAGTTTAGTTTAGGTTGTGCGCCTGATGTCAGAGACACGTTCGCTCGCCGGACTCGCAGGACTCGTAGGAGTCGTGGAAATGAAGAAAAATTGCGGCTTGTCAGTTAGCAGGCACAACAACAGTAACAACAATAAAAGGGAGACAAAGGCAGACAACATGAAGACATCGCCGCAGCGCCAAAACACGCGCCAAAAGGCATTCAACAAAAAGAAAACAACAACAACTTGTGCAGCAGCAGCAAGCACAGCAGCAGCAGCAGCAGCCAGGACCAAAATGTAATAAGTGTGTCTATTTGTTCGCAAATATTTCATTTCCCGTGCCAAAAAGTCCAACAACAACAACTCACGCTTGTGCCGCCCAAGACGTTGTCCCTAACAATAGCGCACACAGGTCTCAACAAAAGCCAGAAAAATGAAAATTTAATTCAACTTTATGATTACGGCGGCGAGCTAGCGCTATTTAAGCTACTTTTATTTTACTGTATATAATATTTATATAAGTACGTGCGAGGGCAACTCGATAGGTCATTCATTGGCAAGATAAACTTTCAATTCAAACTCAATTTCCTCACAATTTAGAAAGTTGTGTTGTCATTTTCCTTTTCTTTTGCAAAAGAAAACTTTGATAAACACACAAGCAACAACATACCTTAGACGAAGATAGATTTTTTTTAATAATAAATGTATACACATGCATTAGATAAAATATTGCAAATAAATAAATAATGAATTGAAGTTATTTATAAAAAATCAAAGCCATTTGAGTAGCTACTTCAAGTCTCGAATTTATTACAAATAATTTATTTTTGCTATACGTATACGTAATACTTTGTTAAAAATAATTATTATAAAATATATAACTAATATCATAGAATATTTCATGCTGTATGCAGAGCTTAACTAAAACTTAATCATTTTACATGTCAACTTTTTTATTTATTCTAGTCTGCAAACTTCAATAATGAACACATGTTTTTAGTTGTTAAGTGCATTGCATATAATGTTAAAATAATGTTTGAGTAATTTATAAAGTGCATAGAACACATGCTGCCATGCTGGAACAGCCTTTCCCACAGAGCGTACGCTGAATGATATTAAAAACAATATAAACAACTTGCCAATGGGCTCGGCATATGTTATATTGCTGTCGGGGTCGGGGGGGTCACAAGTTGTTGTTTATGTGCGTGTGCGGTGCGGTGGCTGCGCAATGAAAAGTGGACCACAAAGTACCACTTGGTAGCAGGCCGTGGTGGCAAGTAGCAAATGCTGCCTGTTTAGTATCGACGGGGCGTTTGTGGTGGTGAGGGCGTGGCACTGCCGCAATTTTCAAATTGACTTTTGCACATGTTGCCCGCCATAACGAAATGCGGACAAACAATGGAAGGCAAAACTTTATACAATGGGCTAAAGCGACTACAGCTGTGTTTATGTAAGCGGGGAGTGTGCATAACGGTTAACCACGAATAGTGCAAAGCGAACAAGACGATGCCAAGTGTGAAAGGAAATAAAAAAAAAAAACGTCCGGCTAAAAATGCACTGGAGGCTACACTTAAAACGTGCCAATTGAGCGCGTGAGCCGCATAAGTAAAATATTCCTGGCCTGGTTGCCAAAAATGGCTGTGCCAGAGTCAAATATCTATCAAAAGGACATTAGCGGCCAAAAGCAGCCGCAGCGCGTATAAAATTGTGTTTGCTGTTTGGTTTCCTGCTGGCTTTTAAATTTATGCAATTTCTTAAATTTCAAAAATACGTTAAGCTCTGCTGTTTACTCTTTGCAATACAGTGCTGCAAAACGCTAGCTGTCAAGATCCAAGCGAAAGAGAACGCATTATGTTAATTAACATCTTCAGCTTAACATTAATAGCATCGATAACGCAAATTGTCAAGCGTTAACAGTCCACATTGAGTGGTGGTTAAATGAACACAAAACTAGTTCGCTGCATAGCCTGCTCACTCGCACCCAGGCGTAAGCATATAGCTGTGGATGATAGCTGCAAATATTGTCGTTTGATCTGGTACTATAAGTTAATCGTTCTCAGAAAAGCAGATCGATTGTAATCGATTTACAGAACAAAAGAGACAGCGAGAGAGAGCAAGAGTCGTCGTATCAGTGGTGGTTGTGCGCATAAATGTAATAATAATTCGAATAATTTAAACAGAAAAAGTGTAATTAATCAAAGCAAAGTGAAAACTATTAACTAGCCGTAATTGTGACATGCTAAAAATGACAAATGTGCCGATGCCGACGCTTAAACTGAGCAGTAACAACAACGCAAAGGCAACAACAAAAAAGACGCAGCAGCATAATGGAGTAGCGGCCGCGTCTGTCGCAGCTGCGTCGTCGCTGCGCTGCGCAGCAGACGACACAGACGAATCGGATGAGGATTCTGAGTCTGAGCTGGATATAGACGAGGATATTCTGCTTGATGATGATGCGGATGATGTAGTGCTGCAAATTGATAGTGAGGATGAGGCAGAGCTGGAGGCGCAGCGTATACGCTTAGACGATGCAAAGGCAGCGGCAGCAGCAAAGTCGCAGGTCAGTAACGGTAAAGCGACAACAACAAAAACAACAACAGCAGCGACATCAACTGTAATGACAACAACTACAAAAACGCAGTCGCAGTCAAAGCCAGCGTCGCGTAAGCCGCGTGGCCGACCGCCAGGCAGCAGCAATAAAAGCAACAATAAAAACAATACGAAAAACACAAACACAAATAAGCGCAAAAATTCAAACAGCTCCTGCGCCAGCGCAAGCGTCGCTGCCGCTGTCGCCGAAGAAGCTGTTGTGCATGTGTCCACCCCCTCGCCACCACCACTACCATCGCCACCGCCACCACCACCATCAACTTTGCCCATTGTGACTGCGCAAATACACGCGGATGAGAAGGCGCATCGTTTTATTTACAGTTGCGTTAGCTGTTCGCTGTTGTACGGGGATGTGGCATCGCTGACTCAACACTGGCTAAAGGCGCATCAGCCGGCGGAGGGTGAGGGTGAGAGGGAAAGCAAGCGCATTAAAAGCAAAGCAGTTGCCAGCGAGGAAGTTAAGCTCGAGGCACCGCTGGAGCTAAACGACGGCATTAAACTCAGCGATTTGAAATGCTGTGCACAGCTGCTGCTGCTTCAAGTGGGCGGTGCTAAGGATGCTGCTGCTGCAGTAGATGGTGAATCCTCCTGCATGCAGCTGACATGCAACGAGTGTAAGGCAAGCTTTGAGCAGAGCAAGCAATTGCAGCAGCATTTAAGCGAACAACATGAGATCTTTAAGCTGCTGGTGCCCAAAGAGGAGCCAAGCGAACCCATGGTTAGCATTCCATGCGATCTGGCGCGGAGCAAGCCCAGCTGCCTGGCAGTGCCGTCGCCAGAGCTGCCAGAGACACCGCCGCCGGAGAAAGAGGCGACTGACAAAGATGATCTCGCTATGATAAGCGCCATGGTGGCAGAGATAGCAGCCGAGCGCAGTAACAAGGTCACAAAGATGATTATCAAGCTGCCAGTGGGCAAGGGGCGCGGACGCAAGCGCAAAAAGGACAAGCAACAGGCAAAGGAGCCGGCAGAGCAGCCAGCTGAGGCGCAACAAGCAGAGCAGCCAGCACAGCAGCCAGAAGCAGAGCAAACAACAAATGAGGTAAGCCAAAGTAATTAAATTAATTACAGGTAATTACTTTAATTGTTTTATTTTTTAGGAGCCAGCCAATGCGCGCAATGGCAAACGCAAGCGAGCGCACAAGACACAAAAGTCCGTCGAAAAGGAAATGGAAAATGATGTGGAGCAACGTTCGCCGCAAGTGCAGCCACTGCCCGAGCCGGAGCCAGAGCCGGAGATTAAAGAGGAGCCGGAACCGCGACGTGCGCGCAAGTCACGCACCTGTGTGGACTACGTGGTCGATGTCAAGGATGAAGAAGATGAGGACGTCGACATAGAAGACGCACAATCAGATGCCGAAAGCATTTCGCCACTCAACAGCTCCACAGATGACAGTCTCGTGTTGAAGTCGATTAAGCGTGAATCCTCAGAGGAATCTCAGCGCAATGGCGGCACCATACACACCTGTAACTTTTGCAGCAAAACCTTTCAGCGCTTCTCTCGCCTGCAGGATCATCTGCGACTGCATACGGGCGAGAAGCCGCATGTATGTGGCCAATGTGGACGCGCGTTTCGCTTGAAGATGCGTCTAACCGAGCATCAGCTGCGCCATCGTACCGAGAAGGCGTTCAAGTGCGAGATTTGCGCACTGCCACTTGCCACCAAACAGGACATGGCGCTGCATATGCGTCACCATAAGAACGATCGACGCTATAAGTGCGAGCGCTGCGGCAAAGGATTCGTTCGCAGCTCCGATTTGGCCATACACGTGCGTGTCCACACCGGCGAGAAGCCCTACAGCTGCGACATTTGCTCCAAGGCGTTCCGCGCACGCCAAAATCTGGTTGTGCATCGTCGTACGCATCTCGGCGAGAAGCCCATCGAGTGCACGTTGTGCGACAAGCGCTTTGCGCGTAAAATCGACATGCGCGTGCACATGCGCAGACACACAGGTGAGTGGGCAACAAAAGCTGCCAGCTAACATTTATCTAATGCACATTTGATTGCTGTAGGCGAGAAACCGTTCAACTGCAGCGCCTGTCAACGTGGCTACTCCTCGCGTGTTAATCTGCAGCGGCATCAGCAGCGTGAGCATGCTGGCGAAACGCTTAAAGCTGACGAGGAAGGAGCCGGAGCAGTCCACGACAGAGGAGAGCAAATCAAAGCCAGCTGCGCGTCGTCCACGGCGAGAGAAGCTGAAGGAAAAGATTGCCGCGCAGGAGAAACTGCTGAACGATTTAAAGCGCAGTCTCAGCACGCTGACAGACATTGCCGAGGAGCTGCCAGCTGCGTCAGACGCCGAGTCCAAGCTAGGCGTCAGTGAATTAGCTGCTGATGCGGGAGCAGGCGCACCTGCGCAGGTTTCTGTAACTGTCTCCATGCAGGTGGAGCCGGCCAAGGCGGACGACGAGGAGGAGGAGGAGGAGATTACGCCAGAGAAGGAGAATGCGTTGTCGAGCGTCGCGCCCGCAGACACGGCCACAAGCAATGGCAAAGCAAAGGCTAATCGCAAGATTACGAGCTACTTTACGGTTGTTGGTCAACAGGCGGAAATCTAAAGACTTATCTGAAACTCCAATCAACACTTCTTACTCATTAGCTTAAGTTGCCACTGTACTTGAAACTCTGTAGCTTAGTGTAGGGTACACCTCGCAGACTTGGAGACGTTTTCAAATTTCCTACATAAGCTTTTCAATTTTGCAGGGATTAAGTATTCTTTATATGCATATATACTTAGTAACGAAACATACAATGAAGTCAACATTTTTTTTGAAGAGTACATATATATTTTGAGAAATGCATTTACTTAGCATTAAACATAACGAAGAAGAGGAAGAAGAAAAGACTATGTTTTAAAAGCATTATATAAAATATGAATCATAAAAAGAGAAAATAATCAAGCAAGAGACTGTTGTAAAGAGTTTACATAGACACAACTTTTTTGAAAGACAAGTCAACTATTTAATGAAAGAATTGTGAATAGCATATAAGCCACACAAATGAGAAATGTAAAGCAAACTTAAACCGAGCAGCTTTAGCTTAATATTTCCACTTTGGCTGCAGCAATTGCGTTTGAAACTTTTATTAGTGCATATTCGGCACATGAATTTCAATTTTCAATTTAAGCAATGTTCTCATTTAAATTCCAAATTATATCTAGTTACGCTATTGTAATTTTTAAGAACTTTTTACAAGACAGCGCTAAGCTATATACATATATATTGTATTTATTTAGTAGTAATAGTGTGTAAGCATTTATTTTCACTCATCATTTATATATTAAACACATATTTTTATTAACTTGAATCTTAAGCAAAGCGAAAAGACAACGCACAAAAAGTCAAACAGAGCAAACAAAGCCAGAACAAAAGTATCAATTTTGTAATTTAAGACAAATACACGCATACATATAAATCTCTAAATGAGCAAACACACACACACCATTTATATATTTATACATATATTTGTATTAATAAGCATATGTAATTGCATACATCAATTGCATGCATGCAAGAGTCCAATGAAAATACATACATATACATATACAAATACATTTAATATAATACTTGTACGTATGCCAATGCGGCATGTGGCAAGCACATCGCAATTGTTGCTCGACTATCAACCCTTGGTTACCTGGGGTGTCTCTTGTCCGTGCCAACTGTAGCTGTAGCTGTAGCTGTGGCCAGGCGAACGAGCATTTCATGGCCTTTAGTTTTATGAGCGAGCAGCAGCAGCTGCCGCTCTCTTGTTCTAGCGCGGGGATCTACGGGGGTTGTCACATTATGCTGAGAGCAAATATTACAGTTCAAAACTCAGGCTAGTTTGTCATTGCGATTGTAATATATGGGGTGGCTTTGCACTATATAGCAAAGGGTAGTGTTTTCAGACAGATTACTTATGCTTGAATATTAGATCAATGAACCGAGTGGCCTTGAAATGCGCGCATAAATTTTTATAAATTATTGTAACATATTTAAGAGACTCACTCATAACTTTAAGCTTTAGCTCTTTTTATTTTGCATATGCTTCGAGCTTAATTTATGATGCTTGCCATATTTTTGACACTTGCTCTTATCATCAGCAAGCCATCGCAATGACTATTTATTTATATGTATGTGTACATTTTTTTTCTGCCTGCATTATTCATATATAATTTTTGACACTCTGACGGAACAGCATGTCGTTTGTAAACAAAAGCGCACACCAAACAAAAGCTTGAGTTTCTCTTGTTGCCGTTGTTATTGGGTTTTTAATAAAATCAGCAAAAACCCAATAAAACAACAAAGCTAAGCAAAAATAGCCAGCAAAATAGAGCTGCAGCCAAACAAAACATAATGCAAAATAACAACAACAACAAGAACAGCAAAAAATACAAATAGAGAAAGAGTAGCAGATAAAAGTTTGCGTTTTGCATGCGCATTCAATGCAATATTACGCATACGACGTGTTGTATTTTAAATGTGTGTGTGTCAGTTTGTGTGTGTGTGTGTGTGTAAAGTACAGCAGTCCAAAAATATAGTCAACGTGACAGCAAACATGCAGACAATAGTAACACACATACATGCAAACAGCTGGCGATTTTTGTTGTGCACAAAATATGCAAATTAAGTGCGGCGACTTTTTGTTGTTGCTGCTGCTGATGTAGAAAGCGTAACTAAAACAGCAAAAAAAAAAAGATTATATAAAAAATATGTGTATAATGCAAAAAAAAGCGATAAACGTATACACATTATTTGGCTGACGGCCGTAGAAAGCCAGCAAAGCAAGCTGAAAAAATCAAGTATACGCCCCGTCGTACAGTCAACAAAGGCAGCAACGTGCATATGTGTGTGTGTGTCTCCATTCGTGTGCGCTTGTACGTGTGGCGCTGTTTGTTTGTGTTTGTGTCTGTACGCTGATCGCTGCTCAAAGCCGCAGAGCCGCAACCACAGCCCGTCGCTCAGTTCTTTTTTTCTTGCTTCTTTTTCATTCGTATATTTTGGCTGTGCCAGCATTTTCACACTTTTTTGTGCTGCTGCCATTGTTGAATTTTCGTTTCAGTCTCAGACTTTAGACTTTGGTCTTCTTTTGATTTTTGCTTTTTGTTTTCGCTTTCGCAGCTGTGGTTAATTTTAAAACTACCCATAAAAGCCGCACACAGCGCTAGCGCTAACAGCGACGGCAACGGCGACGCCAACGTCAGCAGCGACGCTTTGGTCGCCCTTTTGCTGTTGTTGCTTTTGTCGCCCAAACAATTTACTCTGGCAGCGCGCTCTGCTGAACGTTCTGCTTGCTGCATTCTTTGCGGTCATTAACATGCTGTGTGGAACGTGTTTGCTTAATGTTGTTAAAGTTGCTCTTTGCGTTGCCGTTTTTGTTGTTTTCTTTTTTATTGTTGTCTGGTAGCGTCTGCCGGTTCTCTGTTTCTAGTTGTTGTTGTTGCTATTGCTTCGATTGAGTAGTCGTTGATCAGCGACGTTAGCCAACACTGTTTTAGAGAGCAAGAGAGCGCGCGTTCGTTTGAATCGATATTTGAATTTCAAGCGCTGCGTTTGCGCAGTGTTCATGCAATAAATGATCAACAAATCAAAGGCAAGCGAATAACAAGTTTAGTTTTAGCTACTACTTCATTAGGATAGCATAAATTAATTAATTGTAAATTCATACAGAATACACTGTCCCCAATGGGGTTACTATAATTCTGATCTTTGCATTCCACGCCAATTAACAATTATTACACATAATTTAAAACCGCTGTTGACAGCACATCAGTGCAGTCAATAAGCATTGAAATTATTTGTTCATAAATCACGCAGTGCTTAATAAATAAAAATCGCAGTTCATTTCCGTTTATAGCGAGCAAATACAGTGCAAGCCAACAATGCAATAAAAAGTAATATTGAAAAAAAACCCTCACACATGAATAAATCATAGGCAAAAAATAAATAAATACATGCATGTGTATCTGTTGAACAAACAAAAATACATAAATTGTTAAAAAATCAACTCAAAGTCAAATGAGCAGCAGCAGCAGCAACAACAACTGCAAAAGTCAATAAACATTGTAATGCTATGTAGAAAAAAGCGCTTGAACTAACCGCTGCATATGCATAATTTATAAAGCTATTTAAACGCGCATTTAACTAATTAAAAATATAGCGCACTTCAATTATAAATTGCTGCAAACTTGCTGCACACCCTTTGGGCAATTATTATGATGTGCGGCCAGCGAACAAATTTGCAATTAAAATTGAGAAAGCGCAATGCAACAAATTACTGTACTGCAAATTCATACAACATACAGATAAGTGTTGAGCGTTTCGTATGCGCAATGCTAATCAAAGCGTTCATTACGTATACGACAGCGTGACATATTTGACTATGTGTGTGTGTGTGAGTGAGTGTGAGTGTGAGCGTGTGCGTCATGCGAGCAGCTAATTTTGGATATTTGTTGTTTATGGGTATTGTCGATTTTTTGGCTTTTAGCAGGCAAATACTAATTGACATTTGGCTATGAATGCCACAAGCCGTTCAGCGGGGGAGGATATCCGAATGTATAAGCGTATTATGGGCGGGGGGAGTTAGTGTATAAAAGTAACTGCAGTTTCAATTAAGCAATTAGCGCCATTGAAACAAATCCAACACGTTTTGTGGCTTATAAAACTGTTGTCTGATGTCGACATTGGCTAGCCGCAAGCCACGCCCATTGCCGCCCACCATTTGCTACACATATATTACACAAATTAGTATGTATTGGCCCCAAGGGTATTGCGTTTTAGTTACTGTTGCTAATTTAGCATTTACTAAGCGATTTTATTTGCTTTGCATTTATTTAGCGTATTTATGCGAATTTTACGCTTGAGCCATTTAAACCAAATATAACAAATAATATTTTGCTATTTTTATAAACGCAAACATACAAAGCATCTATTTAAGCAGCTTAAATTTGTTGTTGTAAGCACGTCAAGCATGCATTATGTACATACATTTTATGTATGTGAAAGCAGCTTAGTGCAGCTGCGTTTAGTGTAGATGTTGGTAGGTGGTGGGTGGGGCGATGTATGCAGTGAAAGTGGCATTCGACTAAATCTGTAGCTGCATTTATGATTTTAATTTGCGCTTTAATAAACTTGACAGCTTTGTGTGCAAAATGTTAATTATCGCAAATTTAATCAGTGACTAATTTAATTGACAGCTTGACTTTTTGTTTGTTATTTGGCACGCTACGCGACGCAGGTTATAAACGAGGCCAATGCCTAACAGTCAACGGAAAGTTTGTTGTTTAAAGAAATTTGTTTGTTCTTTCAAAAGATTTAAATTACTCTTTTATTTGAAACGCAGTACATGTACAAAGCCAGGCATACATCAATATCTAAATATATTTATGAAGAGCTGCACTTCCTCTTAAATTATGTACAAAATAGTAAGCAATCAATTCATTGATTGATCATTGATCATTCTAGAAGCTCAGCAAACTAATCATATAACTGCAACGAATTTACATTTAACATTTACATAACTTTTGTTTTGTACATCTAAAATAAAAGAACGATTTGTACATTTGTCCAAATGATGTATTGTACATATACAAAGGTTTTTTTTGGTCTATCTGCATGAATTTTTACTTGATTCTTTTGTACATCAACAACCATCGGTGTTAGTTTGAATCAGCAACCATGGATTGTTGTTTGTACCTCAAACAACCTCGTTTGCTACTTTGTTACATCAAACAAACAAAGGTTGCTTGATTCACTCAGCACCATTGATTGCCTTCGTTGTACATCACAACCATACGGTTGCTCTTCCGTACACCTCCTTCCGCGCTGTGATCAGAAGTTATGCACTTATATCAGTGGTTGCTGCGTGGCTGTCCAATTAATCAATGGTCTTGCTGCCGTCTCACAATCAATGGTGTTTGCCGCGCATGCCAATATATCAATTTGGTTTTTGCGCGCATCCAATCAATCAATGGTTTTGCCGCGCATCCAATAATGGCAATGGATGTGGCGTGCATTTCCAACTCATGGTTGCTTGCCGTGCAGACAATAATCAATGGTTTTGCCGCGCATTTCAATAATCAATGTTGTTCTTTTTTTTTTACTGCGATTCCAATAATCATGGGTTTTGCGCGCATTCCAATTATCAAAGGTTTTGCCGCGCATTCCAATAATCAATGGTTTTGCCGCGCATTCAATAATCAATGGTTTTGCCGCGCATTCCAAAATTCAATGGTTTTGCCGCGCATTCAATAATCAATAGTTTTTGCCGCGCTATTCCATAATTCATGGTTGCTGCCGTGCAGTACCAATAATCAATGTTGTTGCCGTGCAGACCATAATCAATGGCTTTTGCGCGCTTCATAATCAATAGTTTTTGCGGGCTATTTCCAATAATCAATGGTTGTTGCCGCGATTCAATAATCATGTTTTCCGCGCATTCCCATAATCAATAGTTTTGCCGCGAATTCAATAATCAAATTGTTGCTGCGTGGCAGACCAATATCAATTTGTTGCCGCGACATTCCAATATCAATGGTTTTGCGCGCAATTTCCAATATCAATAGTTTTGCCGCGCATTCAATAATCAATGGGTTGCTGCCGTGCATTCCAAAAATCAATGGTTTTGCCGCAGACCAATAATCAATGGTTTTTGCGCGCATTCCAATAATCAATGGTTTTGCCGCGCATTCCACTTTCCAATAATCAATCGGTTTGCCGCGCTTTCCAATAATCAATGGGTTTGCCGCGCATTCCATAACAATGGTTTTTGCGCGCATTCCAATAATCAATGGTTTTGCCGCGCATTCCATAATCGAATGGTTACTGGCGTGCTTCAATACTCATTGGTTGCTGCTCCGTGCAGACCAATAATCAATGGTTTTGCCTCGCATTAATCATGGTTTTTGCCGCGCATTCAAATATCAATGTTTTGCGGCATCCAATATCAATGTTTTCCCGGCATCCAATAATCAATTTGTTTTTGCGCGCATTCAATAATCAATGGTTTGCGCGCTTCAATAATCGAATGGTTTTCCCGCGTCATTCCAATAATCAATGGTTTTAGCCGCGCTCATAATCAATGGTTTTGCCGCGCATTCCATAATCAATGGTTTGCCGCGCATTCCATAATCAATGGTTGCTGGCGTGATTCCAATACTCATTGGTTGCTGCCGTGCAACCAATCATCAATGGTTTTGCCGCGCATCAAATAATCAATGGTTTTTGCGCGCATTCCAATAATCGATGGTTTTCCGCGCATTACAATAAATGGTTTTGTCGCGCATTTCAATAATCAATTTGGTTTTTGCCGCGCATTCATTAATCAATGGTTTTGCGCGCTTTTCAATAATCAATGGTTTTTGCCGCGCTTTCCAATAATCAATGTTGCCGCACATTTCAAATATCAATGGTTTTGCCGCGTCTTTCATACTCATTGGTTTGCTGCCGTTCGACCAATAATCGATGGTTTTGCCCCGCATTCCAATAATTCAATGTTGTTGCCGCGCATTCCAATACTCAATGGTTTTTCCCGCGGCATTCCAATATCAATGGTTTTGCCAGGCATTCAATAATTCAAATGGTTTTGCCGGCATTCCAATAAATCATTGGTGTTGCGGCATTCAATAATCAATGGTTTTTCCCGCGCATTCCAATAATCAATGGTTTTTGCCGCGCATACCAATAATCAATGGTTTTTGCCGCGCATTCCAATAATCAATGGTTGCTGGCGTGCATCCCTATAATCAATAATTTAGCCGCGTCTTCCCAATAATCAATGGTTTTCCGCGCATTCCAATATCAATTGTTTTGCCGCGCATTCCATTACAATGTTTCTCCCGCGCATTCCAATAATCAATGAGTTTTTGCGCGCATTCAATAATCATGGTTTTTCCCGCGCATTCCCAATAATCAATGTTTTGCGGCGCATTCCAATAATCAATGGTTTCCGCGCCATTCCAATAATTCAATGGTTTTACCGCGCTTCAATTATCAAGTGGTTTTGCCGGCATTCCAATAATCATGGTTGTTGCGCGCATTCCAATATCCAATTGGTTGTTTGTCTCGCTTACAATAATCAATGTTGCTTGCCCTTGCGACAATAATCAATGGTTTTGCCGCGCATTTCCATAATCAATGGTTGCTTGCCGTGCAGCCAATATCATGGTTTTGCCGCGATTCCAATAATCAATTGGTTTTGCCGCGCATTCCAATAATCAATGGTTTTGCCGCGCATTCCAATATCCAAGGTTTTTCCGCGCATTTCAATAATCAATAGTTTTGCCGCGCATTCCAAATATCAATTGGTTGCGCGCATTCCAATAATCCATGGTTGCTGCCGTGCAGACCCATAATCAATGGTTTTTGCCGCGCATTCCATAATCAATGGTTTTTTGCCGCGCATCAATAATCAATGGTTTTGCGCGTCAATAATCAATGGTTTTTCCCGCGCATTCCAATAATCAATGGTTTTGCGCGCTTCCAATAATCAATGTTTTGCCGCGCATTCCAATATCAATTGGTTTGTGCCGCGCTTCAATAATTCAATGGTTTGCTGCCGCTGCAGACCAATAAATCAATGTGTTTTGCGCGCATTCATAATCCAATGGTTTTGCGCGCATTCAATATTCAATAGTTTTGCCGCGGCATTTCCAATAATCAATGGTTTTTGCCGCGCATTCCATAATCAATGGTTGTGCCGTGCAGAACAATAATCAATGGTTTTGCCGCGCATTCCATTATCAATGGTTTTGCCGCGCATTCCAATATCATGGTTTTGCGCGCATTCATAATCAATGGTTGTGCCGTGGCAGACCAAGTAATCAATGGTTTTGCGCGCATTCCAATATCCTGGTTTTTGCCGCGCATTCCAATAATCAATGGTTTTTGCCGCGCATTCAAATATTCATTGGTTTTGCCGCGCATTCCAATAATCAATGGTTGCTGCTTGCAGTCCAATAATCAATGGTTGCTTCCGTGCAGTCCAATAATCATGGGTTGCTGCCGTGCAGTCCATAATCAATGTTGCTTCGTGCAGTCAATAATCAATGGTTGCGCCCGTGCAGTCCAATACTCAATGGTTGCTTGCCGTGCATTCCAATAATCAATGGATGCTTGGCCGTTGCTGTCAAAACACTGATTGTGCACGTTGCATTCCAATAATCATGGTTTGCTGCCGGTGAGTCCAATACTCAATGGTTGCTGCCGTGCATTCCTCAATAATCAAAGGTTGCTGCCGTTTGCTGTCCAATAACACTATTCTGGCCGTTGCATTCAAATAACAATGGTCTGCTTGCCGTGCAGTCCAATAATCAAAGCAAACCATTGTTTCTAGTTTGCCACATCAGCACCTTGTTTTGCTTGTTTGATATCAGCACCATGGCTGCTAGTTTGTACACAGCAACCCAAGGTTGTTGTTTTGTACATCAACACCAAAGTTGCTTGTTTTGTACATCAGCACCAATTGGTAGCTTGTTCTCTGGTCTCTCTTTGTATCAATTAACCCTTAAAGTATGCAGCACTTTTCTGCGCAGCAACCAAAGGTTGCTTGTTTTGTACATCAACAACCAAAGGTTGTACGTTATGTACATTAGCAACTAAAGCTTGTTTCCGTTGAACATCATAACCAAAAGTTGTTTCTTTTGTACATCATGAACCAAAGAAAGCTTATTTTGCACATCAGCAACTAAAAGTTGTTTGTTTTGTACATGAGCAAGCAAAGGTTGTGTTGCACGTTAACAACAAACATTGATTTGTACATTAAGATAAAGGTGGATTTCTTATAAGCATTTTAAATATTATCTGATCAATTAACAATTTCTGTTGACAAAGTTATGAGCGACAAATCAAATCTTGTGTTTGCGTTACTTTCAAACTTTGGCAAGCTGTAACTCAGCGAAATGAAAATATATGTACATTCGTTAGTTATGAACAGGATTGTAAACAATTGTAAAGAGTTTGGCGAAATATTAAGCATTCAAAAGCTGTAAAAGCTGCGCCCATGATGCAGTATTTAAGCTCGTTACGCTTAACACAATAAGAACGACAGCAAATCAGTTGAAATAACAAACGACGCGGCGCCCACAACAATGACAACCACTGCAACAACAATAAGAGTGGCAGCCAGCTGCAGCAGCAGCAGAGGCAACCACCACCACCGAAGATAAACAACTCATTAAGGAAATTAAATAGCCATGAATGAAAAAATGTCACTCATACGCAGCAAGACAATGTGAACCACGTTGCGTATGAGTGACGTTGTTGTGTTTGATAAATAAATATGCATGTTTAACATTGCGTATGTAATTTAACAACTGTTTGCCGTAAGAGTTCGAAAAAATTTAAAAATAAGCTTGCTGTATGTTAAAATGTTTAACAAATATTTAAACAACAACAGAGACGTGCCTAGACAACAATGGACAACTATTTACCGCTGTTGCCAAGGCGCAAAGTCTTTTGCGTGTTTTCTATTTTGCTGTGTGTGTGTTATGCTGTGATGAACGTGAGCTGAGGCGTGTTGCAAGTTGGTAGATTGGTCTGCTTGGATTGACAGCAGGCAACTATGCAGACGTTTGATTGATGAATTGATGAAGCGTTGGCTGCTGTGCAAAAAGTTGACTAAACTAGAACTTTTCTTGTTGCGTTTAAAGACTTAAAGTTTGCTGGTTTAGTTTTATCATTTAATTGTTTATTGTGCGCTCAACTTGCAGCTATTGACCCTCTTATCGAGTGCTGCCTGCATTTGATGCCCTTTCTTGTCAGCCTGTCACACATTCAGCTTACACTGTCAAGCTGCAATCGGCCCAAAACAATCGTAGAGAGCTAATCAAAGTGCAAATGGGCATAAGCAAACAATTGAAGTGCGAGTGCTTCGAAAAGAGTACAGCATGTATTGCTTGCTGGTATTCGTATTCCTATTCGCATTGCATTGTGCAAAGCAATTTTAATTAATTAACACAAATTTGCAGTGTAATCGAGCCAAGGGCAGAGCAGCTGAGCTGAGCACTTGAGTCTGCCTCTGCTTCTGCTTTTGCTTCTGCGTCTTGTGTGTCTTGTGTGCTATTGTAGAACATACAAATGGGGCACTTGACTGCAACTTTAATTAACTGGAAACGTTATGTTTGTTTTGAAGCAAACGTTTGGTAAACAAAAGGCTGCAAATGCCCCTAAGGCGGGCATGAGTTGAATATGGAGCAAAGATAAGAGCCAAGCAGACAATGCATTTGCATTTGTATGTGTGTGTATGCGTGTTTAATCATTGCAGTTTGAAATTTATTAGCTAATTGCCTTATAATTTATAATTAAAAGATAGTCGAAACAATTATGCTGCCCACAATTATTTGGCAATTGACAAAACAAATAAGCAGCTGTCAGACAGATAGACTGAGCGAGTTTAGCTGTGAATTGCTTTTGTTTATGCTTTAAAGCTATGCCAAGTCACAAGACTCGAGACTCGGCAAATAAATAACGCTAAAGTTTCAATTTATTTGCCTAAGCCATACAGTTGAGTCTGCTCTTTGGTGATTCATCAACATCCACATCCAAAGCCACAGCCACATCCACATCCACATCATCAACATCATTATCATTATTATTATTATTGAGTTAAGGTATTTTGTTGACTGTCGCAGACTTTACTTTGGTATTTTATTTACATACATCTTGTACGTCTATGCTGCTGCTTATCTGTTCAATGCCCTGCACAATTTTTCTATCGTGCTGTGCATTTCAACTGGGCTTAGAGCTATGGAAAGCGTAAAGCTGTTGACTTGGCTGATGTAATTACATAGCGTCAATTAGTAACTTTGTTTATTAATGACTAATTGATGCTCAAATTGATTCTGTCAATATTCATTTTCGTTGAATTTTATAAAATATACAATAAAAGTAGCTAAAGCTGGTTTAAATTGTTAAATCGATAACAATTATCTAATAATAGTTATATATATAATGCGTTCATATACATAAATAAATAATTGATGCTTGTTTAAATTTATAAATGCAAATAGTCTATAGATAGACAGGTATAGCTGCTATATTTTTGCTTTATATTTAAAAAAAACAAGCAAAGCTCTTCTTTATATAATCTAATCTTATAAGCAGTTATATATCGAATTCACTTGTTGTAGATAACTTTAAGTTGGCTGCTTTAGCAAACAGCAGCCACAGTTTGGGCACAGTTTGCTTAAGCATACATTGCGTATGCGCAACCAACTGCTTACATGTTAAGCATACGCTAGGTAACACTTACATGAGTTTTTCCACTGCTGAAACTTGTGATACAAGAAGCAGGCGCATATAAAGAATATGATAAATACAATCAGCAGCGTGAGTATTACTCCAATCCATATATCGCTAACCACATGCGTGTAATCCTCATCCACGCCGGTGTAGATATGTGAGCCGTGGGCAATGTGCGGCGGTGTTGCATGCGCTGCCGGCAGCACATCGTTGAACAGCAGATCGTCAGCTACATCGGCTACATCGTTGGCAGTGGCGCTGCCGCTTAAATTGATCTCCACCTCCTGGCGATCAATGGTGAAGTTGCCCAGCGCCGAGTCCAGCCCCAGCGCCAGCTGCTCCAATTTGTTTATCAATATGGAATAATTGCCTGGCAGATCAAAGCCATCCAGCTGTAACTTCTCTGCACTGCTTGTGGCATTGGCCACTGTTGCATTTGCATTGAAGCTGGGCTCTGTGCTGTCAGCGGGCTGCGCGCTGTTCTCAAGACTGTTGTCGTCAAGGCCGGCAAGCAAATTGCCCGTCAAATTGAGCGCCTTGAGTAACTCGCCCATATTTAGTTCACTGTTGTGTTGTTTTTGTTGTTATTATGCGGTTTTGTTGCTTAGTTGAAAGTGTTGCACACGCGTTGAGAGTGGCTCAGCTTCATTTCGCGACTGAGAACCGCCGACGAGTGTAAAGTTGCAAACAGTCTGTGGCGCTTTTTGTCGACGCCAACAACGCTGCGTAGTATATTTTTATTTTTTTTATTTTTTTCTGTCGTTTGGTTGTATTTTTATATGCCGGCACAATTGAGATTTTTCACTTTTCAACTAATTGTATTAACGCGTTTGTGTTAATTCGCCATACGCATCTGAGCTTGCTGGGGCTATGGCTATGCTTGTGTATCTTGTGGATACATTTTAGCTTTAGCTCACATCAGTGCGGTTGCTCTCATTGCTTATTTGTTAAACAAATATTGATAGTGGCTATTAAACTCCTTGCTGGATTTATCTTCGCAATAAACGTTTGTAAATAAAGTATTGGACGCGCTCAGCTAACGTATCTGTATCTCAGCCACAATATCTACAATCTCTATATACTTAGGTATATATATATATATATATATGAGGTGTGTATTCGTTATATGGTTTTATTGATTTGCAAAGTTGATTTTCTCAATGCTATAAAGAACAAAAACGAAGCAGAAAAGTCTTGTCAGCTTGTCGTGCTTGTGCTCTGCTCTGTTTCATTTACTGCTTCCTACTTGTTGCCATAAAAGCATCTTTTGTTTAATCTAACTATTGCCAGCTACATGCTACAACTCAACAACTCATACACACACACACACAGAGACAAGTGGGCACGTGTGCAAGAGTCAAGGTGGAGCTTTGCATATGCGAAAATTTGCAGGGAAGCAGCGTGCCCGATATTCTGTATATAGCTAAAAAGAAGAGCAAGACTCGACAAGTGAATTTAACAACTCACAAATGTACACAAAACTCATAACATTGCTAAATATACATTTATTTAGATTACGAGCACGCAGCTTATAAACTTTTGTTCGATATGGAATTTAAAGATAATTCATCTAACAGTTGAACTGCTGAAAAGCTTTGCATTATTTTGTTTGTAAATATTTTGCAACTGGCAGTAGTTCCCCATAGAAATAAATATCATTGATTCATTCAAATATTAGGCAACTGTAAAATTAAATTATGCATTTAAATTACCTAAAACAATTGATATACAATTCTATGATAATATAATACATAATTTGAGTAGCTCTGATTTCTTCTATATGCATATATTGCTTACTAATTAAGCTTTACATTAAAATAGCTGTGCGTATTTTCTTTTTAAAATTAAACTCGTGTACAAATTTATTCAAATTTAAGCTTTTATAGGAGCAGCGCACATAAACTATTATTAAATGATTTTTACGCAAGTGTAAATGTATTTTTAGTTTTGTGGTTTTAAATATCACTTGCATGCAAATTAGTAAGCTCTGCACATAAATTTGTTGCATTGCTTAATTAAAAGATAAAATGTTCGCCGCTTCTCAAAGAGGATTATTAAATCCCTAATATTGTTGACCACAATTTAGCAGCCAGTTCTTTATTGTTTGCATTTACAAAATGAACATAATTGTGAATCATTGTAGGCACTTAGCGAAATTTCAATTAAATTGTGCGCTAACTAGATGCATTAATTAGCTCGTTGAATTTAATTTAGAACTCTACTGGTATAAAAGAGTTTAAATGCTATTGTTGGCTAATTTAAATGATCTATTGTTGGCTTAATTTAGCTAAATATCCACAGCCAATTAGTCCAATTGTTGTATGCAGCTTGAAATATGATTGCAGCTCATAAAAATAAAAAACAAACTTAAATGAGTTGTTGCTCATTAAGCGACTTGTTGCAACTGTAAACATCTATTAAGATCTATATATAGTTGTAGTCTACTATAGGCAAGTAGTATATACTATATATGTCGCTAGTTATAAAGGGCACAATTAATGAATAAATCAAGTGGAAAATTTCAACTTTTCAACGCTTGGAACAGAACAAACGGTTTTATTTTATTTTTTATTGACAGCCCAGGCAGCTATGACAGATAATGCTGCGGCCTCCGGCTAAGTCTAATCGTACATGGTTAACAGCATGCAGTTAGCAGTTAGTTAGATGAGCTGATTTAAATGTTTACTAAGCTTAGCACTTGATAAAATGACGTCAACGAAGAACTTGAAATGACGGCACATTGAATTGAAAGATGCCAAACTTGTGTCTGTTTGTTAAACTAACTTGTTGAAGCAGCAATTGCGACAGTTGCTGTGACATACATTTGATTTGTAAGCGCAATTGATTGAATCACAATTGATTGATAACATTGCTCAAATTTGTTAAGTAAACAAAAACAATGTGCGGCTGCTTGAGTCTGCTTGAATTTTTTAAAAATACAACAGTTCACATTTGCACATCCATTTCAATCATTGAGCTGAACTCTGAGCTAAACATTCAATGCGCTTTTCAATTTTGAATCTCTAATTGTTCACAATCGTTTTCATTTCACAGCAGCAGCAGCAACAACAAAGGCACGAATGCAATAAATAATAAACACAGAGCCACGAGCACGCAATATTTAAAAGCAGGAAGCTTTATAATTCATAGAATTTCATCTTACAAACAATTTGTGCAGACAGTAAATATTTTTGGCGCCACTTTCATTCATAATTTATTAATTTGCATAAACGATGTCAATCGAGAGCGAATTCTGGTATTTGTAAACAAAAAATAAATTGAACAACTCGCGGCGGATTTGAATATATATACGTATATGAAAATTTTTCGATTTTTTCGTAGTCGCTTTTTTTTTTATTCAACCGAACGCGCGCGCTTGTTTACAACAATTAAAAATTGTTCCGTAGCGTGCAGCGATTACAGCCAAGTTAGCTGCGAAAGGCTTAAGTATTAATATGACGCGACAGCGCAGTCGACACAGCAACACAGCTGCTGACTGTGTGTCTCTCTCTCTCTGTGTGTGTGTGTGTATCTTTAAGTACGCATACTTAGTGCTGGACAGGCACAGGCACAGGCACTGGCACTGGCACCGTCAGCTCGCCAAGAGTGCTAGACTGACTGACTGCAGACTGAGCTGCTGGCGCTGACAACTGTATCTGTATCTGCATTTGTATCTGTATCTGACGCGAAGACGCCCGCAAATAACAAAAACAGAGCAATAGGCAACGCAAGCGAAAAAAGAAAAAAATTAAATCAACTGAAACAACGAGAGTGAGAGACGTTGCGTCAATGTTTTCACTATCGGAAATGAATTAGAAAATAAAAAGAAGAACAACAACAATAAATTATACGAAAAAAATTTGTGCCGATAGCAACGACGAGATGTTTTGTTGTCTCTGTGTGTGGCAAGCGGCATTTGGTGGAGACGCCGCTTTATTTATTTATTATATGCACATATTTGTCATTTACAGTGGCTTCAAATGTCACTTAAACAATATTTAAGTGCTCGCTTTTATTGCTTGTGTAAACACAGTGTGCTTTGCATTTAATTATATTTATTTTGTTTTGTTTTCATTTTATTTACTTTTTGTAAATAATGCAATTTACTTGGCTCTAATTGCAATTTACTGTGGGATTTTCTTTAATTAGCACTCACAATTGATACGATGAGAATTTTATATTAGAAAGTAGAGCGTTTAATATAATAATAATGACTTTTGCATTAAGCCCACTCAACTGTTATCGATTCGGCGCTTAGCACGTGTATTTGATGTTCAAGCTAAAGTGTTGTTTATAATCAAAACAAATGTCGAGCTGATAATTTAAACCATGTGTCACTAAGCTGTGTAGAATGTTAATTGCATTATACCCACCCACTCCCCACTCATCGCTCGGCAAGTTATGGGAAGCCAGTCAGGTCGAGTCAAGTGCGGATTTAAGCAGTCATTTATTGAAATCACAATAAGTTTATACTGAAAAGTGCATTGCGCAAACAAACTAAATCATAATCATTGCCACTTATAGATTGAGAGAGCATCTATACTATATTTATGTATTAAAACTTTGCTGTACATTATGCAATTTAAATTTATGCAACTATGCAACTGGAACTGGCCACTGGTCACTGGCCACAGCAACGTGTGTTATCAATGTTGCCCCATTGGCATTGCCATTGTCAGTTGAGCTGGCCACAAACTGTGCAAATATTTAAATGGAATTTTCGGAAGCGCGCAAAATGAATTTCAACAATATAATTAAATGCAAATTTTAATAAACATGGTGCAATAAAATAAATGCATAAATAAATAAATACATTAAAGCAAATTGCTTTACGGTCAGTCAAGCAGCCAAAAATGTTTAACTGCCTGCAAAATTATGCGCAAAATTGCAAACCTGATAAATTTCGCTGCACAAAGCTGCAAATTAATTGTAAATGATACGCATAATTTGAATTTCATGCACCAAAGGCCACAAGCTCTAAATAATATTTAATAATGGCATAAACTTTGTAGCACTATTAATATGCCTAATTTATGGTGCAAAAATAAAGTATTTCTATGTATTTATTTATTAACTATTTTTCAAGCGAACTGAAGTGCTTTGGCTTTGATAACACTGTGCACACTGATTTGATGTCGAATGAATTGCACTTGATTTACACCCTGAAGAGCAAGAGAATCTCTCTTATATCTCAAGTGGCTGCTTATCATTTTGACAATTTAAACGCCTGACTGTCAACAGTGGGGTAGCATATTATATTTTAAATATTATTATAATATACGCTTTAAGTTTATGGGCAATTTTATTGTCTCAACTCTTGAGCTTTGTAAGTTATACGATTATATAAAGCAGTGCAATATAGAAAGTTGAAAGCAAGCTAACTCAAGCGAAACAAAGCTGATGCAATTTTCATTGAATTAAGCGTTTACATTTTGCATTTTTAAATCACATTTCAATGTATAAAACTTTCAATTAGCAAGATCTCTTCCTTATTCACCTTTTCACCACGACATGCCATGCGCTGCTGCTTTGGTTTGTGTCCATGCTAAGTGCAAGTAATCTTGAATTCCAATTAGCAGCATACACAGCATTTTGACAAGTCATGTGTGTGCGACAACAAAAAAAAGGGGGCCAAAAGAATATTTTTAATAATAATATACACAACATTTGCGGTTGCTGGCATCAACAACAACAGGTGCAAACTGGTTGCGCATGCGTTAATTCAAGCTGACTAAGCAACTGACACACTGAGTTACAAATATAAATAAATTCATACTCTTGCACAGGTAATTCACACAGCTCACGTGAGAGCTGCGAAGATGTAAAAAATGTTGAACCAAGCGCCAGTTGGTCTGCCCACTGTTTGCTTGGGAAATCTTAGTTATGTGCTAAGATTAATATATCAGTCAGCTAGGCGTTATCTATGGAATTTCATTTAAAATTCCACATGCATTACTTGTACTCTGTCTGTTCATTGTTGTCGTATTACAAGTCATGCCGCTTAGCGTTGTGTTATTAACCTCTCAGTTTTTAAAACGTCATTGCTGTTTGCGCTTTATGCATGTCCAACTGACTAAAGTTAAACAAAGCAACAACGACTAGACTGCTATATTTAGATACAAATGCTGAAATTCGTCGCTGGGCATGCAAGCCAAAGTTCAATATCAGTTCGTCAGCATTAAATACTTAAATGGAGAGATGACTATAGCTTAGTCTGGTATATTAACTGCTTGCATATAGGAAGACGTATACTTTTATTATTACAAAATATAATATAAACTTTAAGTTGTATATATGCATGCAATAACTTTATAATATTTAAGTTTTACTTTACTTTACTCTAAATTGTTTACAAGCATTTCATATTGTTAGGTTAGCTACTTTTAATATTAATGTGTATACTTAATCTTGACTGAATCTTATTGTTACAATTACAATTTATTTATAAATATATTGTGTTTATTTTATAATAAGGTTTCTTAATACATAAATTGCGTTGACTAAAGAGATAGAATATTAATCTTAGACATACTTGAGATAGGCTATCTGACTTGTTTTAATTAAAGAACATGCTCAAGTGTATTGGAATTTAATCCGAAAAGTGAGCAATGCCTTAGCGGAAACAGTTTTATCTTTAATACATATTTACAAACAAGCACAACAGCTGAGTAACATATAGCAAAATATATGCTTAAGCTATTTTAATTAAAGTTGTGACTATGCCAAGCTGCCTTGCTTGCCTTTTGTGCAATTGTTTACAATAATAAAGCCAAACTTATTGTTGGCTGTCATTGCGTTTGACACTAATTTGCTGCTTATGTAAAAATCCTGTTCGGACAATGTAATTTATGCAATTTTCTTTTCAAAACGGAAATGATCAAACGCCTCATTTAAGGGTCAGTTACGGCTGCAGCTAAGGGGTGGAGCGGCTAGTTTAATAAAAAACACAAAGTTGTTTGCCGTGCGCTGTTGTGGACATTGTTGACAAACAGCTCGTAAATTATGGGCTCATTTCTCAGTCGTTTAATGGACTTTTTTTTTACCTTTGTGCTACTCGTGTTGAGCCAACGAGCTCAGGGCTCATTGGTCACAGTTTGGTTACGGCTGCAGCAGCAGCGGAAGTTGCAATGAGGTCATGGAGTGCCCAGAACTTGGTGACAATCTGCTGTATGAAATCGATAATTGAATAGCATTGCTAGAGTTCAATGGCAGTTCTTTACACTTACGACTACGACTACACTGCTCATATCTTTCTGTCTGCTCTGCTATGCAATTTCCGTTCTCACAAAGGTATAGCCAAAAGGCAAACAAATCAATATATGAATAAGTTGCAGCGCTGTGGCTTATCCTTTGCCTGGGCTTACTCCACTCCACTACCTGTCCTGCTGTTGTTGAGGTCTCAGCTCAGTCAAAGGCGGCATTTGCCGAGCGGCACCTAAGCGTTTCCGTTTAGCAAACAAAACAATAACAATGAGATTTTGTAGCTGATATTGAGGGGTAACAATAACAACGACAGCAACAGCGAGAGCGAGAGCAACAACGACCGGAAAAGCGCATTTAACGCGATTTGATGGTTTACAAATTGGCTTAAACAGCTATCTCTGACATCGACAGCAGCAGCAGCAGCAACAACAATGCCAGCAACAACTGACGGCATTTATTGTAGCCCTTTTCTCATTTCTATTCTCTATTTTTGTTGTATACTCTATTGGACTAGAGGAGACATGTGCTGTAGCTGCGGCTTGTTGCAATTTGATAAGAACGCAGCCAGCTAAATGGGGTGTGATCGAAGGCGGCAGCGGCAGCTAGATAAAGGATACACCGCAAAGGAAGCTGAGTTCCTTTAGCTATTAATTCGCTGCGCTGCTGCGTCAGCTGCACAGCATAGAACATTAAGCTAAAAGGATTTGTTATAATAAAATGCAAACGCGTAGTAAACTTGCTTAAGATTGAAATGTTGATAGAAGGCAAAAATGTTTATAATATTAACACGAATATTAAATGCAGTACTCAGTAAATATTATTGTGTTATTTATGTTGTATGTTTGTTAAGTAAAAACATTAAAGATTTGAGTTGTACTGATCAATCTTACTAAGCATACATATCAACATATTAATCAATTGATAGGAATATTTGCTATGAAATAAGCGAAAGCTATCAAAACTGATTAAATGATTAAATCATGCATTATATGTATGTATTTGTAAACAAATTGTTATTACATTACATTTGTTATTACAATGCATTTACAGACTAAGCAACGTTAGTAATCAATTTCTACAAGTGTTTCAATTTTAATTCAGTCGCACTCTTCTGCATTCTTTTAAATGTTGTTATTCAATTCTAATAATTATACATACCCAATTTCAAATCACGCTCAAATCTATCGAAAATTAGCTAAAAACTTCTTTCTTTGCTTGTTAGCAACTTAAATTGCCACAATTTGATTTGACAACTTTGACACATTTGTTTAACTTAATTAGCTATAGTTTATTTTACTTTAATTAAAAAAAATAATTGATAGAACAAGCCTATAGCTAGATGCAAAAGAACTAGCTTATAGCTGCACTTAACAACGAAATCCACTCATATAAAATTTATATGAGTTTTTTATACGTTTTGCATAGTATATCCGACGCAAATAGCAACATTGGCTTACGTTAATAGGCTCACTTTAAATCACAATCTATAGTTTTGAGCAGATAGTTCGCCCAGTGGCTCTACAAAGTTTGCGTACTCATTGTATCGTGTGTTGTGTGCCTGTGTGTGTTTGGCGGAGACACCTTGCTGTACTGGAATCTTTGCTGCGGAACAATCAATCATAATTGTTTTTCAGTTTGTCAACAAAAGTTTGTTGAGGAGCGCGTGAAAGGTGCTTCACTTGTTGGAGTTGCTATACAATTTTTATCGCAATGCTGGCAGGCAGTAGTGGCACGCCCACTGGAATGCAATGCAATGCAGAGAGAGAGAGAGAGAGACGCCCTAAGTCCTAACAAAAGCCCGTTGACTTTGGCAGCGTTAGAAGTGTGGCGCGTTGCACGTAGCGCGTTGCTCGTTGCTCGTTTGGCGTTGCATAAACTTTGAGCTGCACAAAAAGCGCGCCAAGGGAGCGAGCAACAACAACTGCTGGCAGTGACGGCCTGATAAGCGTTGAAACGGAAGTTGCACACACACAGGCACACACATACATAGACGCGCAGACTTGTAGTAGAGCAAAGCTGTGTCTGTGTATTTGACAATATGGCGCCGTCAAACGTGTGACAAATAAAAACGCAACGTAGCAAACGCTTAAGCGAGTGTGGGGCAGGTGCATGGGAGTGGGGAGGCAACGCAACAGTTTGCCAGGGGTATATTGACGAACTGAGCTGCTATCAATGCCGCTCTGTCCCCTGAGAGCAGCAGGCAGAGACTGAGAGCGAGACTGGCATGAAAAGCGATTACGTTAGCTAGCGACTAAAGGCTGATGATATGCAAGGACTCGCCGCCCTCACAGCACATTCAAACATAAGTATATGTAACGCTCTACACACATGTGTCTATGTGTGTGTGTGTCTTGTATATCTGTGCAAACACAGACGGCGTCCGGACGCGCGTTAACATATGATTGTCGCTTGTGTTTGTCTGTGTGTGTGTGCTTGCTGCACATAAAAAGGATAAAGGATAACGAAGCGCAAATTTCAAATAATCATGAATATTACATGAGCTGCAAAGTAGACAAACACACACTAACACACCCTGGACGAGCATTTATGTGAAAATCATTCACACAGAGCAAATTATTTATTAATATTTATGCAAAGTTCTTAGCATCACAGCTGAGGCCGAGCGACCTACATTTGTTGCCTTGGCTAGCAAGCAAATCTTTGCAAGTTAACTCCAAGCCATTGGGCTGAAAAATTTGTTTTAAAATTTGACTGCGCAGGGATTACAAAAATAGTTGAAAGCGCTTTTTATTTATTGTTTGCCCCATAAGCCCATAAAGTAAGCATATTTTATTTTAAAAGCTTTGTGCACTTTTTACGTCTGTATCTCTTTATGAATGATATGCAAAGTGCAACTCTCTGTGCGTTGTAGTTGTGTAAGCTGAAGAAAGCCAAGTTAAGTTGACTGATAGTGGGACAGCCGTTTGAGTTCAAAGCGACGCCGGCAATGAGCTTGCAATAATGTGATAAGCGCTTGCCGGAAATGAAAACAAGTATAAATGCCAGCACAAACGGAGCGACGAGCGTTGTTGTATGACGCTGACAAGGCAATGACAACAACAACGACGACGGCGACGACAATGGCATAAAGGAGAGGCAGCCAGGCAGCAGCAGCACCCACAATAAAGCGAGTGGCAAGCACTTAAAAGGCAGCGCTGCTTGCAACGCATGTCAAAGTCAAACGTTGGTGGCCAATAAAAATAAAATTGCCAACGAACTCATTGGAGTTGAAATAACACCCAAGCCAACACACCTCAGCTGTCTGTCTCTGTCTCTATGTGTGTGTGTGTGTGTGTGTGTATTTGGCTTCAATTATTTTTATTGTTAATATAAAATTTTCTTGCTGCGCGCTGCGCTGCGCTTTGCGTAAGGCGCCGCTTGGCTGCGCATAGTACGAAGCAGGTTGAGTGCATTGATCAGTGGCGGTCTGTTGTTGCTGCTGTGTATGTGTGTGTGTGTGTGTTGTGGTGTGTGGCCTGGGGTGTTGTTGAGTGCGCGCCACTATGGCGCCTTTTGCACACAATGGCGCTGGAATATTGAAAAGTTTCGAGTATCTTAATTAAAGGTTAAGTGCGCGCCTTTTGAAAGCACGAATTATGGTAATTTACATTGAAAGGCTTACACAAGCGAGAGGGCGTTAAAAAACTCAGCCAAAGCAGTGCTGGGGCGTGGCGTAGCTCTGGTGCAAGTGTAAGCACTTCAGGGCGTTAGTTTGAGTGAAGCTCGAACAATTAAAGTGAGTGAGTTTTGAAGCAAAGTACATAAAACAAGTGCGTACAGCTTAAGTTTTAATTTCGCCAGCATATGCTCGCTGGCTAATGGAGAAAGCGCTTTAGTTAAGTGCTAAATTAAATATTGGTTGAGCACAAAGAGCGGGAAAGGGAGAGCATTAATGTAAGTGCAGTACTTGTTTCCTTATTAATATTAAAATCGCTTGCCCTAATTTCTTAAATCAGTAACTAAGCTACAGCTGCAACTTATTTGCTGTTCTTATTAACTTGAATTAGATGTTCAATGTTCTAAACAAAACGAAACATAAGCATCTAAAATCGCCTTTTTAAAGTGTCCATAGCTATTTGCCCACCACTGTATCTTGTTCAGCTTTAATAAAAAATACACAAATGCTGCATTTGTTGATATAAACTGTTGGATTAATGCGATTAATAAAAACGCAATTGAGATTAAAAATGCACACACACTGCTTTTGCTTTCGCTTTCGATTTATTTATACGTTGAAATGAAAGCAGCTTATGACACAAAAGAAAGCTGCACTCTGCACTCTTTTGTATGCAAAATAATTAAAATTGTTGCTGTGCATGGCTGACAGAATTATAAACATTTCTCTGAAGTTGTGTCTAAAATAAAACTGAGCATTGCATGTTGCCATCAAATTAATTAAAATGTTAAATGAAAGAATGCAATTATTTTGAATTCAATATGGCTTAACAAAATGTATTTATTGTTGAATTTTAAATGACACAATTCAGCTTGAAAAACTATACATACATATATAATTAATATGAATGGCACTAGAAAAAACCAAAGCAATTTGCATTTATATAAATGCGCATATATGGGCTGTAATTGTGGAGCAAAAGCAATTAAATGCAACTTAATCAAATTGCACGAAAATACAGCGTTCAATATTATTATTATCAATACCAAATGCAATTGACCTCAATTTCAGCTGCAAGTGCCACTAACTGCAGCAACGTGTGGCTCTTTATATAGAGTCTGTGCTATATATAGACCCAGGGAGTGAGAGTGAGTGAGAGAGAGTGAGAGAGAGAGTATTGCGAACAATCAATAAAAATTATATCCACAAACATGAAGTGTACGTGTGAAATTGCAAAGTGCTGAGTTCTACTTCAGGCGCGTTGAGGCTGGCGCCATCTAGTGGCCAATGTGCAGCTTGTGAATAAAAAATGTAAATTTTATGCACAATTTGACAAAAAAAATGTTGCACAATAAATACAAATTAGACGAACTGTCAAAGCAGCAAGCTTAGAAAGTTAAAGCTCAGAGTGAGGACTATAGAGTGGACACTTAAATAAAGTTAAGAAATGTTTAAAAAATATAAAATAAATATAAGCATGGATTGTAGATTATAGAGAGATTATAGTAGTTAAGAAATGTTTAAAAAATATAAAATAAATATAAGCATGGACTGTAGATTATAGAGAGATTATAGTAGATTATAATTAATTAGCAATTAAATTATTTTTGCTTAAAAGCTGTACAAATGATTAATTTACAATTACTTTAAATTTTGCTAGATCATTTTAATTAGTTAAAAACTATTGCAGAATTCTTTGAGATTGTGCTAAATAATTGTTTAAGACTTGTAGATTATTTACTTGATTTTAAATAAATTAATTAGTTTATTGCTAATGATTGCAACAGCAGCTCAATAGCTATGAATTCAATATATATAGTTATATAGCTATTAGGTTTATTTTCTTAATTTCACTTTTAGCTTGGTCCACCCTAAAATGCTGTCTCGCTAGACTAAAGTAACTGAGCACTAAGCCAGCTGGCAAATCCAATATTACAGTCTATATATACTTAGCTGCTGCTGGGCTTGTGGCTGGGGCAGGAGTTGGGGCTGCGGGCTGTGGCAAGTTGCAAACTCACGTAGAGCTGTGTTGTCTGATAGCTCAGAGCGATATTTTTCAATGCGCTGTCGGTAAAAATTACGCACATTTAGTTAGTCCCTGAACCCAATGATGTACTCAGCGCGTTTCAGTTTCTTGGCCCGGCGTTGCCCAGCGGCAGGACATGAATATTTTAAAAAAATTCACAAGGCTCTCAGCGACTGTCGATGCTGCCAGCTGTACGTGGCCAGCTGAATATTAAAGTTGCCTGTAGGCGCTGCATAAGTAGAAAGAGAGAGAGACAGACAGACAGAGAGACAAAGAGCGAGTGCACAATGAATAATTTAAGAGGAGCGTGGGCTATCATCAAATAAAGGCCAAATGAGCAATCAAAGTACCAATGGAAGGACTAACTAAGCAGCCTGACGTAAAAAAAATTACGCACACAAATAATCGAAGCTGGGGGGGATGGGGTGAGCCCAATGAAGCGCATAAACAGCAAATAAAATTGCTGCGGCATAAATAAAGTGGAAAGCGCAATAAGAAGAGGAGCAAAATTTATTATTTTAAAGTCGAACGCAAGTTGGCGAAGTGCGAAGCTTGCATCAGCTGTGGCCGCAAGCAGTCGCATCCTGGCAAGGAGTCTGCATCAATGGATGCTCCACACAGTTATTGTCTCGCCATATTGTCGATATGTAAGCAATTGGTATGTGCCACACTATTGCCTGAGCTAGCAGCTGAGAGAGCTGCGGTTATGAATTTCTGAGCAGCAGCAAACCAAGTCGAAGCTGCAGTGCCACACACACACACACACACTGAAGTGTGTGTGTAAAGTAAGACAGCAAAGTTTTATTAAAAACTTGTGCAGCAGGCGAAATGAGCATCGAGCTTCGGTTTCGTTGTGAGCGAGGCGGCTAAATAAAATGAAAACTTTCATAAAACATTTGTGACTTTTGCAATTTTTTATAGCTGCAGCTTAAAGTGGCTCACACACACACACACATACAGTGTGGGGGCATTAACTTGGGCGTGCATTTACGAGCGGGCTGGTTGTTAAGCTTCCAAGTGCAAGAATTTATCGCATGACACACTAAGGCGTGTCTTATGTAGTTATCGAAATGGGCCAATGTGCTCAACTGCATACATTGAATGCTTATGTCAAATGGATTACTTACGAGCTAACACATACACATACAGCACGCGTGTGTGTGTGTGTTGGCCGCTTAGCACTTGAGTTTATGTAATGAAATGAACTCATCAAAATAACATTTTATGCTCGCCTCGTGAAATGATTTTCTGATTTTCGAATCAAAGTTGCGCATGTTGCAACTTACAGTTCAATGGAAAATATGTAATTGTGGCTTCAATCAATGCCATCAATTTGCATTAGCACATTTTCGATTTAATCCCTTGCAAGTTATTTTTGCTTGCATAACTTTTGAGTTTGCTTCGGCTTAAAAGCAAATGCCATTGTATTCGATACAAGAATTTATTGATGCATTGATGCAAAAGACCAAATGCAACATGCTCTGGCTAAACTAAAAGCCACTTAAAGCTCCCAAAATTCCAGGCATTCTTCAAATAAATTTTGTGTTATCAAACTCGAGTGTGAGCTTGAAACTCTAATGACCCAATGACTGCCAATGCAGCTTTGTCTGCGTGTGTGTGTTCGCTTATTGGCCAAATGAAATACAATATCTTTGAGCTTGTTGCAAGGCCCAAGTGCAGATGCAGTTAGGCTATGGCTGCTCTCTCTGGTATTATGAACAATTGATGTCTGTACGTGGGCCACACTCGACGCGCTTGCTCGTTTACTTGGCCAAAAGCCAATTTTAGCCGAAAATTCATGCCAAATTTGCCAATAACAAAACGAAACGAGATACGAAAAATAGCTAAATATTTTATGAAATCGATGCGCAAGCGGCCAAAAATATGAAATTGCAGCGATGCACAAAACACAGAACAGCAAAACACAAAACACATTTGCATGCATCACAACCAGCCACCCCACACCACCCCACACCACCCAAGCACACCCACTTCGCCCACTTGTCTTTGCGTTAAAAGTAGTTCAGGAGTGTCAGCTGAGCACATTGACAGCCCATACAAATGCGTTTTCATACACTACACTACGCTCGCATTGGGCCCGTTGGGAAATTCGCTTTGTTTGCAGCCAATTGCTGCAGCTGCTTCCCGCAGGACTCTCAGTTCGATAAGATATAATGCTAGCTGACGGCATTCTATTTGCAGCTGCCTTTCAATTGCAAAGCTAGCATTAGTTTACTTAAACTTGAAGAGGAGTGTAGCCATCGAGCACTATTCTAAATTCATCGAATATCATATGGTATATAATTGTTATCAATAGTTTAGTTCAATTAAAAAAAAAATTACTACTGAAAAGAATTGAAAAAGAATTCAGAAATGTTTGAAGTGTAAATGATTCGAAGTTTCGATTAAGCTAAGCTTTCTTATTAGACAATTAAAAGTTTAATATTAAATATAGCACTTAAGCTTGCGATAAACAAATAGCCAACGTATAATGCGAACTTAAATTATACTGTACTACATGAAAATAAGCTAAGGTAATCACAGATTCATAAAATTAGTATTAATTCTTTTAAAAATCGGAAAAAAGATTGCTTTACTTCAGAATTATATTTAATCGTATCGGCATTAGAGTATATTAATTAAATTGATTAATAATGTTAATTGTTATTCAATAGCTATGCTTTGTTATATGCTAATCTATCTAGCTAAGCATTTTATTTATGTTTTCTTATTTTATAAATTCATTCTTTTCATTTCAGCTGCATATTTTGGCCTAAATTGTTGCCTAGAGCATATGGAATTTGCTATGCTCGCAAAGTGTTTGCAATTTCTGCTCATTGTTGCAATATTTTGTTAGTTCTGAAACATTGGCGCACATTGGGGCCTTTGGGGCGCCATGTGCATGGGTAAGTGTGATTGCAGCAGTCGAAAAACTTTTTGTTGTCGCTCATTTCTCAGCAGCGCCTAAAAGTATACACGTGTATACACAACCCCCCAAGTGTGCCCCAATCCCCACTTCGTGCTTGGCTCACCTGCATGAAGGCCGCCCTCGTTGGCGCTGTTAACTGCGCGCTCCGCACGCTTCTTGCCGCGCCAGACGCTGACGCCGAAGCACTCGGCACAGCAACAGAAGACAAAGCCCAGTATGAGCAATATCCAGGCGGCTACCATCAGCACAATGGTGGATGTGGAACGATAGTTGTAGCTCTCGTTCTCGTTCTCGTAGAACAAATAAAAGTTGTCGCTGCTGTTGCCACTGACGCCTCCGTCGACTCCTTCGACACTTTCGAGTGCAACTGCATGCAGCAGCGGTTGCAATTTGGTCAGACGCAAAATGGTGATGTTTGACATTTGGTTACTGCGAGAATTGTTGGCAACTGCAACAGCTGCACACACTCATTCACTCTCGCGTTAATCACTTAATCAATCAATCAGTCAAACGCACGATCAATACTGCAATTTATAAAACTCGGGGCCAAAAGCTTGAAGCTGATAAAACGTGACTGGCTTCCGTTTGGCTCACTCAGCAACTGTCAACTGCCAACTGGCTTTGGAGCTCTGCGGCTTCAGCGGTGGCGGTAGCGGCGGTGGCTTCTACGTCGTTTCGCCTGCTTGTGTGTGAAAAATTAACAAGAGCAGCAGCGGCAGCAACAGCAACAACAATTACAAGAAGAAGCGACTGATGACAGTCGACAACAACAACAATAACAATTTTGTTTTCGGCTTGCTATCTTTATTATCACCATGTGTGTTTAGGCAGATAGATCGACTAACAAACAGACAAATAAACACTCTCGCTCACACACTTAAGCGCACACTCACGATTAGTGCTTGTATTAGCGTAGCGCTCGCTCGCTCTCTCTCTTCAGTTTTGTTTACATGCGAGAGTCGCGTGCAATTTGCGAAACAGCTGAGCGTAAGCCCTGACTCCCACCACTGTGGTGAGTTTCGAGTGTGGGCGAGAGTAGGGAGCGCGACTTGACTGATAAGCTCAGCTGACTGCAGCCTGCAGCTGTTTAGCGCGTGGAGAGTTGAGCGTGGGGTAATTAATAATATAAGCCGTTTAATTTATGCAATTTATTGAGTCATTTGCATTTATTGAATTGCTAAAAATAAAAAGTGACTATAAATAAGTTATTTTATTAGCAGCAAGGGGCTTTTTATAGTCAATAATATTTCAATAACAGGCCACAAGACATGATTTGTTGTTTGCTTCAGCTGCATACACTGATCAAAAACTGTGACACGATTTAAAATTACTTTTAAGGCATCACTAACAGTTTTATATATTAAGTTCTAAGTATAATCTTAAGCTGCTATTTTTAATAATAAATGGTTTCCATTAATACATAGTCAACTCAATTAGCAAATTATTAAAAAATTAGTATTTAGAGCATACACTTGTGTAGTAATATTTAAAGACATATAAAACTTAAAATAGTTTCATATATTAGAACAATACTTAATCATAATATAATTATGCTCAACTCTTTGCAGAAATTAAGCCGCAACAATTAAAAAATTAAAGTAAATCTAAGTAAATAAGAATAAACAACAACAGCCTCAGTTGCTCTTGTTATATTATTATATATATAAATAACTAAATAAAATCAATATAATTATAGCACACGTCTATAAAATTTTAAATCTATTAAATTCTATCAAATTTATAAGCATTTAATATCGCTTGACATTAAAGTATCAAAGCATTATGACATATTATTTAAAAATATTGTCTGCACTACATATTCAAAGTGAGGTGGCACTGATTGAAATGTAATAAGCTCTTTATATGTAATTTTTATTTAATATTAATGCAACTACATTGAAACATCGCTGGCCATTGTCCCACCTACTCCGCTGAACTGTCAATTAGGATCATAAGTAGTTAAATCGACTTAAAGTCACATATCTATTGGGATTTAAGCAGCTTATGTAACGCTGCAACTGAATTGCTGTTGATTTAATCAGAATAAACAATGAAATGCAATTCAATGTGCTTTTAATGCATTTGTGTGAGAGAGTCGCTGGTTGAAGTGCTTTTTAAATACTTGTAGCGGTTTAAGCTTTTATATAGCAGACACCCAACCGGCAACGGGTCAGGCCAGCAGCCAGCCCAGAAATCCACTTGAGCTCACGTCATGAACACGATTATGTACTTTATGAATGTGCCAGAGAGTGGAGACAGCAGAGAGTAAGACAGAGACTGGGGCAGCAGCAAGAGTTGTCGTCTTTGATGTGAGCCAAGCAAAAACTTTAAATTAATGCCAATTAAACTGAAAGTTGCAGCACACAAGAGCTTAAAGCATAAAATTAGTGCAAAATGCAGTGAGACAAGCTGCATTTAACAGTTAATATGCTCTAAGAAACGTTTCAAGAGCTGTCTGCACATTTGAGTGAGAAGTGGAAATGATTTTCACAGGCTGTTACTGCTTACATAATATTTGAAATTGAAAATCTTTTGACGCTGGGCACTTGAACAAAACGAAGAAAAAAAAACTAACATAATGCTTGGCCCAGGCTTGGTCATGATGATGAACTTTATAAAACTCCGTTGACCACATTTGCCGCAGCAGCAGCAGCAGCAACCAACGTCTAGCAGATCCGCTTTGCTCCGGGCAGCAGTTTGGACATGTCTGACCAGCTGACGGCCACAGCTTTTGAGGATTGGTGGGAAAGGGGCATATATTCCACTTGACTTTAGCGCCACTTGTAAGTGTAAATTTTATTTGAGCCAACCAAGTGTTACACACACACTCTTACACTCTGCCCCCTCTCTCGCTGTATGATGACCATGCCCTTTGTTGAGTGCCTGAAGTGCTTGGCTGGGATATTGGCGTTAGTAACTGGAACTTGGCATCGTGTCGTTGACAGCTAAGTGGTGATAATCGCTTTTGAATTGAATTTGTGCAACTAAATTTTACAATTTTACACGCAGACAAAGTTGAAATTCAAAAGTGCAACATGCTCCAAATTTCAAGAGCCAAGTGTTGCGCACCCACCACCCCCACCCACTTGCAAAACGATGTCTAATTTTTTTTTTGTCCACTTGCAGCTTTTTCCTTTTTGTAGGGGGCGAAGTTTTCTATGTTTTGGTTGCGGCTTGGCAGACGAAAAACTGATTTTGCAGTTGTTGCTCTTATTCTCATCCTCTTCCTCTCTTCATGTTGCTGCTGCTGCTGTTGCGGTTTGTTTTGCTCGGTTCCTGTGGCTTCTAATTTGTGAACTAGCTTTTTACGAGGCGTGGCAGTAGGAGTCTTGAATCCTTGTGGATTTGTAAGTCATTTAATCTGAGCTATCAAGTGTTTAAAGTGGATTACTCTGTATAATGGAAATAGAAATTATAATTTATTTGGAAATTATGTTGATGAGCAGCAAAGCAAAGAAGATTTTCATGGAACTCTCTGTGGCTTGAAAGGAATAAAAACCATGCTAAGCAGCACTACTGAGGTTGCTGATATTTTTTACAAATATTCTTATAATTTTGTAATTTATTTTGTGCAAAACTTTCTATAATATGAACAATAGTTTTCTAAACTAAATATATAATGCAATCTATGCTTTGTTAGTTGCATAAATCAAAGGCTAATCCTACTGCTCTTAAGACTTACCTTTATGCTATGACCCTTGCATGTGGAATATCCAGCATCAATTGCAGCATTGCTAGTTGGATAAAAGTATCTTCAGTTGAGTAATAGAATGCTCGTAATCTTAAGGAGCGTTGGCTGAGATTCATGTCTGAAGAATGGAACATTTAGTGGCAAAGCAAATACGTGCATACAAATACTTACATGCATGACTGTCCATATGTATGTGTGTGTGTGTTGCATGTGCGCTGTAAACAAGTGTCTTCGACTTATTTCTATAAATCTTGTCTAGCGCACAATTTTCCGCAGTCTGGCAATGATGTTGATGTTGGCTGCTGGGCAGAATTTCCAGGAATCAGCAGCCAGCCAAGTTTGATGCATCTTTCACGTACTTGGCATTACCATAAAACCCAGGCACAGCTACAGATACAAATTCAACTTCGTCATCATTATCATCATCGCCGTCGCAGCTTCAGTTGCAGTTGCAGTGAGCCCAGCACGCAACTGAGGGCACATTATCGTCATGCTTGTCGTCCACTTGATGCACGTCCTCATGGATGCACGTCCACTCCAGGGCTCCCTATACAGTTGTTCAAACGCAACTTGCTTAGCCCTAGCAATGTCTGTGTGTGGTTCTATGATAAATTTCCCAAAATACATAATTTTTCACTTGAAATTGTTTTGATTTGGGAAAAAATTGAAATTGAAATTTATTACATGCGCCTCAAGATTGATAAAGTTAAAAAAGTTCTACTCTGTGCCACGCTTAACTCAATTTGCGGAAATGTTTATGAGCTAATCAGTTTTAATTATGGCACAAAGCTAAATAAGACTTGCTCACTAAATAATTACACACAACAAGGCCGCAGGGCATGGAGCGGGAGTAACAACAATAACTAAAATCTAAATCAATTTCATGCCCACACCCCCACTCAACTCAGTCCGCTGTCACGTGGAGCGTGTGGCACGTGGCAAACAACAACAATAACACACAAAAAGTTGCGCCCGTTGTTGCATATTTACAACACTTGAAGCCAGCGAAAAAAGCAACAGAAAATTTCATTACGTACATAGGCGAGGCAAGGGCAACAACGTGTGGCAAGCTGGGAGTGTGAGCTGTGAGCTGCGGCAGTGAGTTGTGCCCTTTGGCGCTGAGTCAATTACAAAGAGGAAGCTCTTTTGGCGCTGCGCTCCCCTCGCTACTGCTGACAGGCTAAGGGAAATGTCGAGGAAGCTGTTATATAGTTGCTTAATATTTATCTAGCGTCGGTAATCAGCAAACTCACTCGTTGACATGTGCCTGGGCTCTAATCTTGATAGACACTGGACGCGCTCGCATTTGAAGTTCCAACAAACAAATCTGATCTAGAGTCGAGAGCAGCCAATGGGTTTTTAATAAACTGTCAGTTAATAATAAGATTTTCAGTAAATAAAATGCAAGGGGTAGCCTAACTCACAGGGGTCGGGGCTATATGCTATATAGCATTTATTTTGGGGTCAAAGAAATCAGCGTCACATTTCTTCGAAACTTTCAGTTAGGTGCGCGCCTTAGCATTGAATTTCTCTGGAAGCAAAGTTAGCTGTGAAATTTGGCAGCTTGTTACTTCTGTCAGCCATGGGCGGGGAGTGTGGGGTGCCACTGCTTTTGACCCGACGACCCTAATCATGTAGCAGCTTGTAAAACGCAAGTGTGAAAAGAAAATTGAAAAGTTACTCGCAGTTCGATGGCGGCACAGTGAGAGTTTTGAAGGGCCGTTGATTTGGAAATTCCCAAAAAAGTTGAGCCAACTTGTTAGCGCATAGCGTTGGCTTAAGCTAGACAAACTTTGATGGAGGCAGAGATTTAGGCTAATAAAAGCTAAGGCACAACTTGAAAAGGATTACTAAAAATATAAGCAAATGGCAAACTTAATGCAATTCAATGAAATTAAATAATTTACTTTATTGTAAACTTTATTTGTGTTTCGATAGTAAGAGTCACTGTTAAGGGTTTGAATTTGTTGTAAACATAGTTAGCTTGTATTAAAAAGTTAAAGTATTTAATGCAAGCTTTAAGGCCAATACATATTTTTATTTATATTTATATTTAAATCTAAGCTTAAGATCTTAGCTGCTATAGCTTAACAATTTAGTTAAACGTTACTTTAACTTTGCACTTTGCACTAGTTAAATAAAAAAATGTTCTAATATAATTTTTAAGTATTTATCAAATACTAATATACAGTTGTTGTTAATAAATAAATGAATAAAATGAATAAATATATTTCTTCACACTATACATACTAAGTTCTGTAAATTTTATGACTATTATTTCAAAGTATAATTGATAAACAATAATATGTTACGTTTCATTTAAAAATTAAAGTGCTTTAATAAAATTCTCACATATTTGTAACACAATCTTGAGAATTTAAATTTGTTTACACACACTTTGGTGCTCTAATGCAATTTGATTTTCAAATCAAATTATGTCATGTAAATTTGATAAAGATTTGTTGACACAACCTTATTGTTATCTTTAATTTCTTTGCCGATCTAGGCTTGTGTTCTAAACATTTTCGACTCACCCCAGCTTAGACGCCAAGCTGGAAATCCATTAGACAACACCTAAGCCCGCCGCTTGCAACCCCAGGGCATAAGGTCTGGATGCAAGCCACCCTTTAACTGTGTGCGCCACCCACTGAAATTCCGGGCCCCCAGTCTATAATGATGGCACGTTTTGTTGCAATCCCAATGAGGAAATGCTAATCCGCATGTAATATTCGAAAATGATATGAAAATGCCAAACCAAACAAGCAACCACCCACCACCCACCAAAAGGGGCGCAGGCCCGCCTGCCAACATTACTCAATGTCAACATGAAAATTGCTTTGGAATTCATTCGGCTAAAAAACTAACGTAGTATAGAAATTTTCATTTTGTATTCGACTGAATTTTAATGCTGCCACTGAAGTTGGGTGGGGATTGTGGGTGGTGCGCTGGCTGCAGGGGGTGGCATTTTTCTACTTCTGGTGTCTTAAATAGCTGCGCTGGGCGCTGATTAAAAGTGGCAAAGGTTTGCAAGCCAACATGCGGAGGGTGGACTGCAACCTTTCCGGCTTGTCCCTTGTGTGGTGGTTGCGCTGTCATCCGAGCCGAGCCGCTTGCACTTGTTTTAAGCGCTGAATCCACGCTTTTTGGAAAATTTCGTCACAGACGCTGCCGTGAAATTTCGTAACGAATTCTCTAAACAACAAACAAAACTCGTGGCGAATGTGCTTCATTGTAATAACTGTAATGTTGCAGAATTTCCAGCAGCAGCAGCAGCAGCAAGTTTTGTATTTGTTGGCACTAAAATTATTAGAGAGCTCACTGTGGATGCTGCTTTCGGGTGGTTGTGGATGAGGATGTACAACAGCTGGTGATGTCAGGACTACAAGCACTTGCCCAGTATGTGACCAGCATTTGCCCGCATTGTGGTTGCCCTCAAAGAACCTTTTGAGGGGGGAGAAAGCTGCTGCAGCTCCCAAATGTGTTTGCAGATGGCTTTTCATGTGCCTGGATTTTTAATATGCTGCTGCTGCTTCCACCACAAAGTGCAAATGCTAAGCGATTTGTTGTTTTCAAGTCAATGTTTTATTACAAGGGGGAGTGAAAGCTAAATCTGGATTTATTACGAACTTATTTTGATTATTTTATGCAAGTTTAAGAAATTAGTAAATGACTTTTTAAAAATGAAGAGGGTAAAAAGTTAGAGAAAATGTGTTTGACCTTTGATATTTAAACTTGCTGGTACCACTAAAAAGTATTTAAATATTTTGTAAAATATATTTAATATCTAAAACTATAAAAATCAAGCAATTGGTCTTAAGGATAAGAAAATAGATATAAAGAAAATATGTAAAATATTTAAAATTGCACTCAATGTTTTCTAGAATATGAATTAATGGAATAAGCAACATCTTTATATTTTATATATTTTTATTTATAAGTTTCGTTCATTTTATGCCAACACAAGTTACTGAGGCTTTTAAATTAATTAAACTCACAGCTTTGTATTGAATTGGCTTAAAATTTCTTGCAGCTTGTTTGCTGCTTAGCTTTGATTTTTAATTAGCATTATAGACTTGAACGTTTATTGCATTTCAGTGTGTTAAATATTTAGATTGGTTAGAACAAAAGCTCAATGAATTCATTCGACTTAAAGCTTACATTCAGTTCATTGACTTGGCAACTATTGATTCATTGCACACACACAGACACACACACACACACACACATACAGTTAACTAAGAGTCTTCGAGGCTGAAAGTGAAGAGGAAGTTTTTCATTACAGCGATTTAAACAATAACCCCAAAGACAACCCTCAACAAAACCAAAGTTAAACTTTGCCAAATTCCAGGGCTCCCGCTCCCGCTACAGATCAGAAAGCCACAGCTTGCCTTCAAGCATTGGACTTGTCTATAAGCTGCTAAGGCAAACTGAAATATTTATAATGCGCTGCCGACACTTGACTGACCACAAGAGCAACAACAACAAACAGCAGCAGCAGCAGCAGCAGTCGATGAGGTAGACCGAGCATTGACCGCTGTAGATAAACAATAAATTGATTTTGTATACTCGAAGCGGAGTCTGGAAATAATATGCACAATGTTGCAGCCGCACACACGCCCCAATAATTATGAAATTTGAAACGCAAAGCAAGACAAAGAATAAAAAATCAAAAGAGCCCAATAAACTCAGCACCGAATTCCAAAGAAAGCAAAACAATTTATGTTAAAAGAAACGCCCCGCACAGAAAGAAGCAACAAATTCCTTTAGAAACGAATGCGAACGCGACGTTTAACTGCAAAACGCCCAGTCGACAAAAGAGGAATATAAAAGATTAGGGCGTGGCAGGAGACAGACGGGCAGCAAGGACAACAACATATGCGAAAGGGATAATAATTCACAGTGGCTGGCGAACTAACAATGGACATGGTCATATAATTCAAGGCGCGCCAGATGAAGCAAAGCTGACCGCATTATGTGCTGCACTTGTCCTGGCACACACACACACACATGCACACAAAGGACTCGCTAACGAACGAACGCGACACGCGCACAGCTGGAGCCTTAGGATGGACGCGGCGCAGGACTCGAGGGCACAAGTGCATTAACATTGCGTTTGAAGTTAAGGCGGCAAATCCCGCTCGCTAACCTGAACTCGCTGGCAAGCCAAAAATTGACATTTAATGAGCCCTTGCTGCAGTTACTATCTGGCTTATATAATCACATAAATCGTTGGCACCAGCAGCACCGCAGGACACACTACACAGGACACTACAGGTAACGAGCTCTCGCACATGTGCGAACACCTTTTGTTATCATTCAAAGCGCTTGTTCGCCCATGCCCAGCAGCAATCTCAACGCTGCTCTTTGCCCAAAAGGACAAATATTGCAATAATGTATCTGTGTGTGTGTGTCTATCCATGTGTGTGTATGTGTTTCGATTAGCTCACATATCAAAATGTAACGTTAATTGTTTTCAAGTTCGTGGCATGTCAACAGCACACGTAGCTAACGAAATTTTCAACTCAATTTATCTGTCTAGTCGTAGCTGCATTGGTTGTGTTTTGTCTACAAACAGGATAACAATATATAGTTCGATATGCACAGCCGATAAGCTCTGTTCGAAAAAAGGAAACAGCAGCAAATTTTGCCTGCTGACAAAATTTGTTTGCTCACTATAATAAATCGCTGCGGAGGGCTCAACTTGCTCAATTGAGTTTCAACAACAGAAAGGGTTTTGATTTGTCAAATTGAATAATGCCATAGCAGAAATTTTAGTTTTACTGTAGTATATGTTATATGATAGTTTAGGCTTTGAAAATCTTTTGTATCAAATGATCAAAATTATAAGAAATTCATTCCAAAAAAATATTCATGGTTTCAAATTTAAATCGTCTTAATTAGTAAATTGCTATATATGATAAGCTAATTAAATTCAAATAAACTAATATTAAGACTTCAATGAATAGTCATAAGACTTACATCTATTATAATAACTTATATAGATAGGTAAGTAGCTCTCAAAGGGAATCACATTTGGTTCAGTTAAAAAGTTTCTAAAAACTCTTAAATAATTTAAAATAATATAAAGATTAAAGCAAAAGCTGCTGCTTAATAAGCTGAACAAATACTTTATTGACAATCAGATTTGATTAAACAAAGATTTTATTTATTCCACGATAGTTAACTTATTCTAATATTTATTGCAAATACGCAAGCATTTGTTAATCAATGTTAATATTTTAACAGTGCTTAACCAGTCAAACTTATTCTAAGCGTAATTATTTTATAGCATCTATTATATCTCTGCACTTTGCAGATGATAAAGGGTATTTAATTGCTCGCTGTGCTTGCGTCTGCAAATGGCCATAAATGTAAGCAATTCAAAGCTATGGAAACTTTGCTTAATTTGATATCCATTCAAGCATGTGCTTGAGTCCTATTACAAATATGTTAGCTTAACTTTGGGGCACATAAAATTACACATTTGCCAGCTGCTAATTGCAAGTCATAAATTGAAGTGAACTGCCCAACCCCAGTGCAGTCGCAAACTATAAAGCGAGAGCGATGTCTGGGCGGCGGAACAGATAAGCCGGGCGAGCTGTCAGAAACTTTAGATTGCATTAAACTGCAGAGCGCAGCAGCGTAGTAGGCGCAACTATTGCTGGACAGTGCAGTGAAGGGGCAGGGGGGTTAGGACAATGTCCTAGACTGCAAATGGCTGCTTAATATGCGGCTTGCAACTACAACTATGCAGAATGTGCTGCGCATGGAGACAAAGCTCCAAAATATTAATTATGACAGATCTATGTGTGCATGACACACACACACACGTACGCACACACACACACACACACATACACGTGCTTATGCTCGTAGGCATGCCGTTGGACAAATTTGCATTTATATTAAAAACAAACAACAAACAGCAGCAGCAGCAGCAGCAGCAGCAAGTGCGAGTCTGAAACTGAAATTGCGAGCTACGATGACAGCGCCAGCGACTTGCGGCATAATCAAAGACACGTCACCAACAGGCTATGACCAATTTGCAGCCACCGCCCTCCACCCCACGCCCTCTCAATTGTGTGGACAACCCCATTGGACGACTAAAACTAGTTTCCGGATTTGCGAATATTTGTACTGTGGTCTAAGCTTTAATTACGTCTCATATATCAGTGCGCTATGGCAAGTTGCAAGTTGCGGGGGCACGCATAAAAATAATTTCGTTTTGATTGCAATTACAACAACCCCCCCAAGTATATATATATATATATATGTATATATGTTTTTAAGGGGGGGCAAGTGCACTTCAGGGTTGTTTGCTGAGTCACAAGTGTTGCCAATTGTTTTGTAACTGTTTTGTCCCCAGTACGTCGCCGCCCCCCTCAGACTGGCAAGCAACCCCCTTGTGGGCTGAATTTTGTCTACAGCAAAATATTAGATTTTATTGCATGCAACATTTGCGCGCATCAAAAATACAAAAATAAATATAACAATACAGCTGAATGAAAAATTTCGACTCAAGCAATTGCAATTTATTGGCTTAGCCAGCCGCCGACGACGACTCTGTCGCCGCATTTAATAATGCCAAGTGCCTTTGTTGGCCACAATTGTGTGAGCAAACGCATTTGCCATGGACCAGCTGCGCTGCTACCGCAATACGCGCCAAAGGGTTTTCCCTTTTTGCCTTTTTCCAAATCTGCAGCCAGCCGAGCGTAAATGTTTCTCAAAATGAAATTAGTTTTGGGATTTGCATTTGAATATTGTTAGTTGCTTTCAATACAAGCCCATTGGAGTCTGTCTGTCTATAAATCTGTTCTCCATTTGCATATGCATTAAGTGGCATAAACTAATTCAACTGATGGCCAAGTGATGAATATGTTAATCAGCTGCTTATGACAACTGATAAGAAGAAGAAGCAGCAGCAGGGCGCGTACATCAGCAATTTATGTACTCTCCACAGTATTGGTTATTATTATAATCGCCTTATGTTGGATTTGCTTGATATTGTGTGTTTTGCGTTTGTTTGCCTCATTGCCTTGACAAATATATAAGCTGGCTATTATTTATTAAATATGCTACACTTTGCATGTGCTGAGAATCACAGACTCAGATTCACAGACTCTTATTTATAATAATGTAGCTCAGATTTTATATTTAAAAGCAAGTCAATACTTACTCAGCCTTCATATAATTTAGCCTTCGCATTTAAATTTTCTGTAACGAAAGAAATAACTTTTTGTTAATAATTCCTTGAGTATTTATTTCTACAGTAACTTTATGTAAATCTTATTAAACATTTATTTGCTTGTTTGTGTATTTAAATTTAAAAAATATTTTTTAAAAGAAACTTAGTTATCTAGTCTTAACTTTATTCAAATATTGTGAATGTAAATCTTGTAATTTTCTCTTTATCTTTTTAAATTGAACTAATTGTAAGCTAAAATATATTGTAATAAATAAACAAATGATTATAAGACTTAAAAAAAGAATGTACAATATTTTAGATTCAAAAGTCGATTTAAAAATTATGTTAACTACACTTAGTTATAGTGTTTCTTAACTTGGCATACAATCCCAATAGTATATATTGCCTAGTAAGAAATAAGAATTTTATAATATGCATCAATATATTGATGCTTAGTTCAGTTTTTCTTTGTTTAATAATTATTTTATTATGGTATTCCAAAGAGATTTTCTTCGACCTTTAAAATAATATATGGGCTGTTTATTGGGATAAGTTCCAATCAACTTATTATTAGTTTTAGTTTTGGGATAAGTTCATTTTTGAAGATTAACAGTTTGCACCATATGCTGCAACAACTTTCAGACTTTGAACAGATGTGATATTATTATAGTTAGAATTGAGTTTAAACAAAACGTGCTATATACAAAGTTATTTTTATATTATTTGATCAACGTATGTTTATAAACTAATAATAAATTAAGTGTGCATATGCAACATTCTCTTTTGACTTGGCTTAATTTGCTGTCTTCGGCTGTCTTGTAGCTGAATCTGATTTAGGCCAAAGATGCTTTTTTGCTCTCTTGCTTTGCTTTATATTCTGCAGCTGCAGAATTTCATTAAGGAATGCTAACGATCTGCCCAAGCCGCAAAAACACATTTCAAATTTCAAATTAAAGCTGAAAAAATTTGTCTTCAGCTGCAGCTGAACAGCGCGGTAAGCCTCATTAATTTAGCACGTAATTATAAGGGAGACAAGTGGTTGTGCAGATAGAGATAGAGCATGCAAGGGTAGAGAGAGAGAGAGAGGGAGGAGGGTGCTGCTGTCGAGGTGCGCTAAGTGCACCCAAGAGACTTTGCAAACAGCCAACTGTAAATCAGTGCAATTAAATGCGACTTTCAACAAAATTTAGCCAAAATTTATGACAACAAACGAGACTAATTACCCAAACAGCAAAAATGAGGCAAAAAAAATGGGAAAAACAAGTGCAAATGCTGATGATGACGGCAAGTCGAGCGTGCAAATTGTTGGCGATAAAATGTGCGCTCTGGGCCAAAGGCGCGACAATAAGCCAGCCAAACATTAATCAAAGCCTGTAATGAGCCACTTGACTAGGCTGCAATTGAAAACTCAGTTTGGCCAAAATGTAGATCGAAATCGAATTTATTTTGCAGCCAACAATATATCAAAGTGCAAAGGCACTTGAGGCACAGCCCACTTAACTAAACTGACAGCTTCAGCTGCTACAATTTAGTCGATTAATGTCAGACGGACGCAAACGCAGACGGCTGCGATCCTGACTTTTATTTGGGCTAAGGCTAAGGGTATTGCTTTGTATTTTTTGTAGGTAGGATCAGACGTGCGTCTTGGCTGTTTGCTCAGCGCTTGTTGCAACCTGTCGTCATCAATTTGGGCAAGTTAAGCGGCAGCTGTTGGTCAGAGAAGAAGCCAAGAAAAGAAAAATCAGGCTCAGACTCAGGTAGCTGGCATTGCATGATCAATGATGCTCAGCTTGGCTCTCTAAGCTGCAGCAGGTGACTTTTGGACTGTTCATTTGAATTATGAAATTATGCGCGAGCACAAACAAAGCAAGTTCGAGATTTTCTATAGACTGAACTGATCTTAATCGCGCGCTAAGCATTCGCTGCTATAATTAAAAATCATTCATTGGTGCCTTTATCGTTTGTATAGAATCTATTGATTGGCTTTCTAGGAATGCACACAGCTTGTTAGTTCAAACAGCTAAGGAGCTGACCACCATTTAGTTGGAGAATTAATGACGCTAGCGGAGCATTTCCCCCAGCTGTTGCTACTACGATTTAGGTGGGCCCCCAGACGCGTCGTTCACGCTGCCGCGTGTTCACATTTAATTTAATAATATGGTGTCATGTTGTCAGTTGTTAGGATGCGCTAAATGCGCCGAGCCTCCAGTCGCTGCCTCTCAAGCCAGTGGCAGTGGCCATTGCCGCTGTCTGTGGCATCTGTTTGAGTTGTGTAACCCAATGCCTGGACGCTGGACAAAGAGCATTAGTGCAGCTAGCCTCTCTAGTTATAGCCCTTGTCTATAGCCTCATGCGAGACAATTGCCGTGGCCATTATGCTAACAAGGCGCGTGTTGAATGACCTTTGAGTAGTCGTAGCTGCCTGCCTTAGTTGATGAAAATTCCAGATAAGTGTGCAGTCTGTGGAAAGTGGCACGCAGAGAAATTGTAGCCACTTGCATAGCCCCGAAGTATGCGTAAAGTGATCTTTAAAGTGTGCAAAATACTCGACATTGTATGCTGAGTACTTGACGACCACACGCACCTCTTGTAAGTTAAGACTTGCCAGATAAGTTGGCATTACACATTGGAGATTAACGCATGCAAGAGATAGCGAAAGATATGAAGTGGTTAGTGCAATGTGAAATATATGAAATAGTTAGTTATGGTTATGTAAATCAAATAACATTTTTGTATATGTAAATATTTGTTGTGTACATTTAATTAATAGAAAAATTTTCAGTAATGTAGTAATGAGTAGACCTTGGAATTTGTATATTTTTTATTTTTTATCCTATTGATGCCTAATCTATTTAATTAAATAAATTTTGGTTTTATTGATATTCGAATATCTTGGATTAAGATTAACCTACTCTTTACATTTATATATCATTACATAAATAATTATGCTATGCTCGTTTGTATAGTAAATCTGCCAATTGCTTATTACTCATTTAATCATTGTGTATGCTATAAGTAATTTACAGATTTTCCATTAAAAATTTAGCTATATATTCATTATTTATATATATTAACATTATGTGCAATGGCCTAAGTGGCTGTGCCTTACACTTTAATATATTTGTGGGCTAAAACATTTTGCCAAACATAGTTCAATTTCAACTAGCCAAGTGGCTCATTATATGCTTGATTAATGTTGCTTGCTAGCATGAACTCTATTAACGGCTTCGTCCTTTAAGAAGATTAAAACAGCAAGGATTTAGAATAATGGTTGGTCTGGCATGAGATTCTCCTCCACATAATTCCTCATTCCTCAACTAATGCTTATTTTTTCATATTATGTAAATAAAAAATTCTAATTGTTAGTTCTAGCATTAAAATATAGAATAAATTCGCTATTTATGAATGCGATCATCATTAACTTTCTATTGACAGCTTTCAATGCACACTAAACGTTCATTATAACAGGCTGATCAAATATATTAAGTAGTTTCAACTACACTTGAATTCACTTGCCAACTCATCACAGCAAAATAATTGAAACTCATCAGGTTTTATTTGGTTTTGTAGTTGGCGGCTGAGCCATCATTAATGCCCTTATCACGTATTTCGATGCGACAAAAGCAACACCCCACAGGACCACCCACTGCCCCCCCACACACAATCAATAGCCACACCTCAGTCATATACGGCTCAGCGGATTTGTCTTAAAATTGCCACCCTTAATTACTTGTAAGCCGCCGCCCCCCACACAGCAGCAGTCGCCCCCTTCAGTCTTAGCCCAAAAGTTCAGCCAGTTTGACTTTGCAATTTTGCAGTGCATTGAGTTCGCCCCTGCTGACGAGACTGTGGATTGAGCACTGCCCACTGACCGTTGATTAAATTGATGATGTTTGATGACTTCTGTAGCTGATTTCTTGGCTACAGGGATTTGCTTGGACCACATATGGCGCACACATGTGTTGCGCTCAAGCCTCCCCCTCGCTCATTACAATGCATTGGACATGCATTAAGAAGCCGCCGTCCAATGCAGTGCAGTCCAGTCAAGTCAAGTCATGCCCCTGCCACACATAAGTTGCGGAAGTAGTCAGAGGCAGAAGACATGACTAGACGCTGGACTGAGAGCTGAGAACTGAGCACCTCGCACTAGACCAGGCTTAAAGTCGGCGGCGTTTCTGTTCTTTGTGCTCGCAGCTGAACTTCCCAGTGACCTTAATTAATCTTGCGAGTTGCACCTACTACAAAAGTTGCTACGTGCAGCGCAGTGTGGCCAATTTTGATTAATGCGTGACTGGGCGTCTTTTTATAAGCGGGAAATGAGTTGCAACTAATTGCGCTGCATTGTTTAAAAGATAGAGAGAGCAGATAAAGCTGCCCAGCTTCATTTCAATGCAAATATATCAGACACACACTTCAGCCAGCCAGCCAGCAGCTTGCCTGGTGTGGCTCCTACGCCAGCCAGCTGGTGACAAATGCCTCCAGGGTGCAATAGACTACAGCATGTAATGAAAGTGTGAATGAAATTTTCATCATCATGCAACGAGCCAAAGTAGAAAGTTCAAATAGAATTTAACCCCAAGCGCATATTTATGCGAAAGCTTTACAAAAAAAAAATAAGGGGCAACTCACACAAATACAAGTAGTAACCAATTGGCAAAAAGGCAAAGCGAGAGGATTGCTGCAACAAGTAGCGCAGCAGTTTGTTGAAGGTTGTTGGCCTCGGGGCTTGAGCTCTCAAACTGATATTTGGTCTTAGCAAATGTTAAATTTTATTAAACTCTGCTCGACTGCACACACACCCTTTGACTGAATGTCTGTCTGTCTGTCAACTGCAGCCCCAAAGCGCCGACGACTATAACAATAAGCACCGGAAATTAAAGTGTGAAAAGCGGCCAGGAAGCTGCCTTGATTACAGCACTGACTGACTGACTGAATGAATGGCTTATCTCTAACTATATAACTGACAAATAGAAAAGTTTACTGCTATGAGTTTGAGTTTGGGTTTCGGTTTGGCAGCACCGCAAAGCCAACGCCTCTGATTGAATGTTAAACATTTAATTTAAACTTGTTCATGCAGCAGAGCTTGGGCTTCTGTGGCAGCAGGACATAATTTATGCACGCACATCAATTTGAATGCATCTAATTTGGTAAACTGTTAGCTCACCTGCTTGCCTGCCACAGTCACAGCCGCAGTGGCATGCCTCAGCTCAAATCTGTGTCTGCGTTTGCGTCTGCGTTGGCTTAAAATAGTTTTCATTTGTTAGCGCCTGCAGTTGCAACTTGCAACATGTGGCATTGCCGCTAAGTAGCCTGTCTGCAGCAGCAACTGTGTCTGCTGCTGTTTGCCCTCCCCTCCCCTCCACTCCCCGCTTGTCCATGTTGCGCATCATTTGCGTACATGCAGCTCATTTAGTTGACATTTATTAACGTCACACAGCGCGCAATGTTTGACAATTAATTAGACACTGAACGACAAACGTTACTCGCAGCTTGCCAGACATCGCTCCAGGAATTAAAGTCCCCAATGCCAGGGCTGCACAAGCAAGCAGAACTGAAGATCAGCAGACAATTGTTTGCTTTAAAGCAAGTTGCTTATGAAATGAGCTGCTACCAATTGGCGAAAATGATTCTTTGAGGGTAAAAATATTTAAAAAATCATCATAAATACATCTAAATGTAATTTAAACTGAACTACAAGCAGTGATATAACTTATACTAACATATGTATATACACAATTGTAATTGAAGCCGAAACTTTATAGTCTAAGTATATAAAAAATATAAATTATTACAATACTGACATAGCTTACTACATATAATAAAATTACGTTTTAATATGAAAATAAATTCAATTTCATTGCTTACTTTCTGTTTATGCAGCCCTGTTTTCGAGTCTCCATTGTAGCAGCTTCAAATTAGCTGCATTTCAAACTAATTTATAAGTGTTATAGATTACTTCAGCTCACATCTTGTCAAAGCAATGGATAATCTTAAGGGCTGTGGGTTAGGTCTCAATTGGAGTTCACTGATACATTTGGTAACTCTCAATTCTATTATACGTTGAAGCAATATATGCGCTAAAATGTTATTCAATGTTGAATTTAGTGATGGGCTTGAAATAAATATCTAAGACTCAGTTGAGGCCTTAGAGGTCTTTGTTTATGTTCGGATCTGTTTGTTATATTAATGCACGAAGCCAGCGAATTTATTGAAGAGACCCCTGCCCATCTCTAGTTGAATCCCAGTTACCACTTCGCATTACAAACTGTAAGTAGTTGCAAGTATCTGTGAAATTAAAGTTTGGTAATCTGCATTGGAGTCTATTAGGGCGTCAAGCTTTGGTTCATTTCACATCAAATCCTGCTTAGCTGTTTGCTTGGCTGCAAAGTAATTCTAATCTGCTAATTCAACAATTGTTCAATTTCGTATATCCACTTGAGCTGGAGCAACGAGAAATTCGTTTCCATTTCTTTTTGGCTTGCAACATGCGGGAGGAAGTGGCAGAAAGAATTGACCGAATCACAGCAATTTTCAAAGCAAACAGTTATTTTTTTTTTTTGGTACAGCAAAAAGCTTCAGCACTTTTATTTATAAAACACTTGAATGAAAAAATAGGAGAGCAGAGTGGAGTGCTCGCTTTATTCTTTGTATATTTTTTTGTAGCATATTGACGCAAGGATTTGGATGCCCAAAAAACAGAGCCAATATGCAATGGGCACTGAGCAGAGCGAGAGAGAGAGAGATCAAACAGCACATGAGGCGAGGGATGGAGCGATGGATGGATGGATGGATGGATGGATGGGTGTGCTTCCGCTTGGCGTCTGCTGTGCCCGAGTCCTTTGAGAGTTCATTTCATTGAGGGGGTTGTGGGAGCGAAAGTTTGTTTTGCTTTTGCAAATGTCACATGAAAAATGCGTTCGCTGTGCAAATGCCGGCACTTTGCATGCTCCACCCCCTGCCGCCCCCTTGGTGGCAGCCCTCAATCCACAGCTTGTCAGTGTTTGCCATCGCCTTGCACGAAATTTCCATTTAATGTGTTTGCGCAAAGTATTAAAAGGCAACGACGATTGAGTATCGAAAAGTAGTAAAGCAGCGCCAAAGCGACGACCAGATAGCCAAGACGGAGGGCGGCGACCAACTGCAGCGCCACAGCTTGCCGCAGGACACTAACTGCTGCTGCTGCTGCTGTTGCTGCTCCGGCTGCTGCTAAAGTTGATGCTGCTGCTGAGTGATTGCCATGATAAGTGGCCCATTATGATGCCAGTTTGCACAGTGAGATTGCTGCGCGCTCCATTGGCGGACGCTGGGCTCTTTGCCGATTCTCTTTTAATGCATATCAAAGTGGGCTAAAGCTTCTGACCGAATAAGTGCGTCCAGCGCCTGGACGTTCGCCCACTCTCTCTCACACTTGGCGTTTCGATTTTTCCTTTGTTGGCTCCGTTGGCTGAGACGTCTGTTGACAAAAGACATTTAATTTTCCCTTAGTTTGCTTTTGCCATTCGTCCTATGCGTGAAGTGTCTCTCTGTCTCTCTCTCTCTCTCTCTTTTGGTCTGGCCATAAACTTGCTCCTTGACTAGTTTTGTTCACTTGTTTTTCTTTGGTGATTTTTGGTCTGCGCCAGCGAAAACTTTGATAAGTGAAATTTATTGTCCACTGTGCGTTGGACATTGGAGAGACACCGCAGCGAATGCTCAACTGATGGGCAACGGTTTGCGGTTTCATGTCCTCTTAATGTCTTATGGCCGTTATTGTGCACTTCTCAGCAGCAATTGCGGCGCAGTCTATGGCAAATAAATCTGATACGAGCTCCACTACTGATGCGCGTCCATAAAAGAATTCGCAGTCTCTTTCGCGCATATTTCAGCTTGGAGTGAAGTTGAGACCGCATCCTTGCATATTTTAGTGAATATATTTATTTATGATAAGCACGTATACATATAAACATGAGCGGCAAGCTTATCCGATTATTCAAAAATATTAGGCGTAACGAAAATAAGTTTATCTATAGCTGAAATCTACTAAATTTGATTTGACGCTGATAGCTTAATATTCAATTCGCACAAATAGTTTGATTAGTTGGGTGCGTTCAACTTTAAATAAAAGAAAGAAAGAAAAACTTTAAAAGTAATTTAAAAAGTTTTTAAGTTCATTAAGCAATTTGTGCTGCTGCTATCCAAAATACTATAAATTAAGCTTATATTTATTTTAGTACTGGAACTATTTTATGTATAAATATTTGGGCAATCAAATTTATGCAGTTCTACTCTAAATTTACTACTCTAAGTTGCAAAAATAACTTTACATAAAATTGATCTTGCCGATTAGCATAAATAAAGTTATTGATTAGTTGGGTGCGTCCAAATTTGGAAATATAAAGCAAATAGTTGTAAGAAGTTAAGCTGCTGCTATTCAAATTGCTATAAATGAAGTTTTAGTACTCGAACTATTTTACGTATTAATATTTGGGCAATCAAATTTATTTTAGATTCATTGCAAAAATAACTTTATCTAACTTTGATTTCTTGCCGATTGCAATTGCTATAAATAAAGTTGAGATTTATTTTATTATTTTAGTACTCGAACTATTTTATGTATGAAATATTTGGGTAAACAACTTTAACTTTAGTTTTAGCTTTAAAGCTGTGGCTCACTTATTTGGCCACCACTGCTCGATGTACGAATCGTAGACAGTTTGATTAAAGGGCTGAAAGGTCCACTTCTGATATATATTGTGCTTCTCGCAGGGTCTGCTAATGATCAACTTATAACGCGTTAGCGCTTGCAAGCAAAGCGTAATATTGCCAGGATTATGCCACTGAAACTGCAGCGTATCAAAGTCGTAGCTCCAGTACTGATGTGCACTCGGCTCAGTGTAGTTGCAATCGCTAAGTCGCATTAAATGCGTGACATTGCCGGGCAAGGACTCAACGCAACTGCCACGCTGCGCCAGACCGCCATGCTCATCCAGTTGCCATATCTGCTGCTTCTTGACAATAGACTTGATGCAGCTGCTCAGCACTAACATGTTGGTGGAGTTAATTTGCGCGCTGCTGAGGCACAAACTGGGCTGACCCATGACTTTGAGCACACCACGCACGCTGAGCTTGGGAAATTGTGCAGCGTCCATGTTAAGCAGCTCTGGTGCCACATAGCGGAAATAGTAGTCGGCAGGCTTGCACTGCAATTGACGACGCTGCTCCAGCTGCGTGGCTGTATTAATGCCTGCCAGATCTTTAAGCTGCTTTATGTTATTATAGACTGCATGTTTGTATTCGTCGAACCAAACGTCTATGAAGTTCTTGGTGCCCTGCAAGTGAATGAATTAATAGCTGCTATCTATTGTAGTGTAACTGAACTCACCTCAAATTTATCCTGCCAGCTATCTAGTTGAATTTCCTCCTCGCTGTGATTTTCAACTTGTGTGCTAAGATAACCCACACGGGAGCAGGGCACCCTCAACACTTTGCCGCCGCATAGCCAAATCTTCATGCTTAGCTCCAACTGCACCACAGTGGGATTGTAATAATCCGTTTGATAGGCTTGCAGCTGAAAGAGCCACGCGCGATTTATGGCCAGCACCTTGCTGGAAATCAAAGGCGTTTCATACGGCGCTGGCAGCTGCTGCTGTTGCTTGCCTCTTAGTGGCAGCAGCAACTTGTGCAGCTTCCAGTCGTACATGGCCAGTTGAAAAGCATTTGGCGCATACTTAAGATTCTGTGCACTGATTGCATCCATATGCGAAGTAGTGCTAAGCAAGTAGCTCTGCTTGATGGGCGCCAGTAGTGGCGGCAGCCAATCCACATTTACCTCAACATACGGATCCATAAAGACAAGCACCTCCGCTGTAGCTTCAGCTGCAGCCAACAGACGCGCACGCCAGCTACCAACGAATTGTTCCAAGCGCTGCATTTGCAGCTTCTCGCCAAAAAGTTGCTTGAGATGCGCATGAAACTCTGGACTACGCAGCTCGGGCTGCTCGCTGGCATCGTCTATGAGTATGAGCTGCTGCAGCAGCGACTCTGGCGTGCGATCTTTGATGCTCTGCAGCGCACGCAGCAAGACACTTGCATCCAGCTGATGATAGCTCATTATCAAGCTAACATTGGGTAGATGCTCGTACTGCTTTGAGCCACAGCTGTAATTAAAGTTAAGCTTCAGTCAATTTAATTGCGCACTTGGGCTTAGCAACTTACAGTTTGTGCCTCACATCAGGCAACTCGCGTTGCAGGCAAGTGCGCTCCGATAGCCAAATGTTATAGCCAAAGTATTGCTCCTGCTGCCTTATCAACTTGGTCTCATTCAATTGCAATTGCTGCTGCGCTTTGCACAGCGCATCAAACTTTAGCATAAGCTTGTTATTGTTGCGCAGCTCAGAGCGTCTAATCTTCAGCCAGCTCGTATAGCTAATAATCACGAGTAGCACTAAAAAGATCAGAAAGAAAACCATTCGCAGCACGGTGCATGACTGCGCCTTTGGGTTCTCAACAATTTTGGATGTTATGCGCTTGACGTGGCAGTCTATTGGAATTTTTTCGCATTTCTCAGACGAAATTTTACAACGATGTTTCTCGTTTAGCTCCATTTTCAATTGTATTCAGTTGTAACGTTGCTGGCAACCTTGTAATATTATTAACTGTAACCAATAGATTAATTCCATACTGCAACTCGGAATTTCAACTGCTTCAACCGATTTAGTAAGCAAATTTTGTTTTGTTAATATAGGTTAGTGTATATGATAAGCATTAGTCAAGATTAGATTAGCTGTTAGATAATTTTATTTATATATAAGGTCTCAGTGGTTATTTTTCTATATAAGACCGAAAATGTCACTTTCTTTAAGATCATACTCCTGCAAAAATTCCGCAGTCCAATCATCTAACTTCTGCCTTTGAGCCTCGGTTAATTCATCTTTATATGAACCAACTACTCCGCGTCGCATAAATCTTGAAAAATAATTATAATAAACGTTAGCAAGCTTCTTCGATAATACGCTATCTTCGGTCTTACTCAAAATCATCTCTTGTTTTTTCAGTTGTTTTCAGCAAGCCAGTCAAGTTGGTGTATTTTGAGTCTGCAATAAAGAAATTGAATAAGTAAGTACTTTGTTACAATTCTTACAATTTACCTTTCATATTTTGAAATGACAGGTGATTTAAGAGTTTCTCCATGCTTTCATCATTTAAACTCTTGAGCTCTAAGAAGTTTTGCAACCTTTCAATCACTGACTTTAGGTCACACTTCATCTGTTCGTAGGTTACGAAGAAAATGTTTGCTTCGTTACGCATTCTCCAAAAGTCTATAATATGGGCCCAATAAGAAGCATACGAAATCTTATTGAACATAAAATCATCCACAAAACTATCGAAATCCAAGCCTGTCCAAACTCCAATACCTCGCAAGAAGTGATAATAAGACACTACTACATCTTTGGGATTGCGAGCAACGTAGATTGTCTTTCGCTTGTGCTGCCAAATCTCACTTGGTAGCAATGGAGCAGGCAGATGGGACTTAATTAGACGTGGACTAGCCTGTTCATCACATGCCTTTATCGTATCCATCGTTAGCGTAGGTAGTACAAGTGAGTACCTAAAGTAAACAGCTATTAATTTGCGTTTAATTAGTTATGGTTACTTACTCTAAGTATATGCTGCGTTCCATTGCATAGCTGGACTTGGCACGCTCAAAATCCAACTGATTTAGCAGTAGCCAAGCGAGCTCCTGCATCCAAGTGGTGCCACACTTCGGAAATGTTACCACAAAAACATCGTCATCACGCGTAGAAAACTTATCAATACGTTCTGGACTCGAATCTAAGTAAACCTTTGGCATGCTAACCCAGCGCTTTTGCCAATCTTGTTGCTGTACCAGTCCATTATCGCCTATTGCTTTACGAAGACGTATCATAGGACAATTGCATAAAGTCTTTACTTCTTCACTAACAAACATGACGACTTTAACTCTTAGACTATCTAGTCGAAATCCGACGAGTGGGCTTAAATATAAATTTACTATCTTTATGGCACTCAATTAAATGTTTCAGTCGTTCACCTTTTTTACATGTGAATTTCAGATAAGCGATATTTAGACAAGATAACTTGACCTTGCTTTTGTACAAAAGCATTAGCTATTTAATTTAATGAAGTTGAATCAATCTTGTTGTTTTTTAATTTTTGCATAAAATATTAACAAAATTAAATGTTTGTCTATTGACTTACTTAAAGTTATCTGAGGTGTTTCTGAGTTTCTTCAATATAATATTAATATATGTAATCTAAGTAATGCTTTGGCATGGTACACCAGCGGTTTTGCCAATCCTGTTGCTGTATTAATCCATTATTTATAGAATTGCTTAATTCTTTGCGAAGACGGATCATGCGAATATTGTCTGAAGCGCTTACTTCTTCACTAACAAACATGACGACTGTTGCTTTTAGACTGCCCTGTGAATTAAACATGTAACATATTTATATGGCTGAATTAAATAATTTAAATATTGCTGAATTTGGCAAACAAGTACATACCAGTTTAAGCTTGCAAATGATGTAAATAACTAAATAGATCAATAAATAAGCCTGACTCTGCTTTTGTGGCACTAGCCTTTGTATAAGCATTAGCTATTTATATATTTTATGATTGTTTACAAAGTGGGACAACATTTGTGTACTAATTAATATTCGCATCTTTTGTTTATAAAAGCGTCATAGCTGGCCAAAGATGTCACTTTCTTTTAGATTGTACTCTAGCAAAAATTCTGCCGTCCAATCATCTAACTTTTGTTTTTGGGCCTCGCTCAGTTCATCATTGTATGCTCCAACTATTCCTCGACGCATAAATCTTATTGTTAGCAAATTATAAAAAAACAAATAGTTAGCAAGTTTCTGCATTAATTAAGTATCCATAGTCTTACTCAAAATCATCTGTTGTATTATCAATTGTTTTCAGGAAGCCTGTCAAGTTGGTGTATTTGGATTCTGCAATAAAGAAATTGAATAAGTAACTACTTTATTACCATTATTACGATTTACCTTTCATATTTTGAAATGACAGGTGATTTAAGAGTTTCTCCATGCTGTCCTCATTCAAACTCTGGACCTCCAAAAACTTTTGCAACCTTTCAATCACTGACTTTAGGTCACACTTCATCTGTTCATACGTTACGAAGAAAATATTTGCTTCGTTACGCATTTTCCAAAAATCTATTATATGAGCCCAATAAGAAGCATACGAAATCTTATTGAACATAAAATCTTCCACAAATTTATCAAAGTCCAAGCCTGTCCAAACTCCAATTCCTCGCCAGAAGTGATAAGAAGACACTACTACATCTTTGGGATTGCGAGCAACGTAGATTGTCTTTCGCTTGTGCTGCCAAATCTCACTTGGTAGCAATGGAGCAGGCAGATGGGACTTGATTAGACGTGGACTAGCCTGTTCATCACATGCCTTTATCGTATCCATCGCTAGCGTAGGATGCAGAAGAGAGTGCCTTAAGTAAACAGCAATTAATTTACTTTCAAATAATTATCGATTCTGACTTACTCTAAGAATATGCTGCGCTCCATTGCATAACTGGATTTGGCACGCTCAAAATCCAACTGATTGAGCAGTAGCCACGCGAGCTCCTGCATCCAAGTGGTGCCACTTTTTGGAAATGTTACCACAAAAACATCGTCGTCTCGCGTTGTAAACTCATCAACGCGCTCTGGACTCGCATCTAAGTAATGCTTTGGCATGGTACACCAGCGGATTTGCCAATCCTGTTGCTGTATTAATCCATTATTTATAGAATCGACTACTTCTTTGCGAAGACGGATCATGTGAACATTGTCTGAAGACTTTACTTCTTCACTTACAAACATGACGACTGTAATTCTTAGACTGTCTAGTCAGAATCCGACGAGTGTGTTGAAATGTAAATTTAGTATCTTTATGGCACTCAATTAAATGTTTCAGTCTTACACATTTTCTGTATGTGAATTTCAGATAAGCTATATTTAGACAAGATAACTTGACCTTGCTTTTGTATAAAAGCGTTAGCTATTTAATTTAATGAAGCTTAACCAATCTTGTAATTTTTTAATTGTGGTATATTTTGCTTAGAGTGAGAGTGAGATTTATAGCTGACCAAATATATCACTTTCCTTAAGATTATATTCACTCAAAAACTCAGTAGTCCATTTATCCAATTGTTGCTTTTGATGCTCGCTCAGCTCATCTTTGAATGATCCAACTATTCCGCGACGAAAGAATCTTGAAAAATATATAAGTAAAAATAATATATTTTCAATATAAAATGTTTGTCTATTAACTTACTCAAAGTTTTCTGAGGTTTTTCTTAGTTTCTTTAATGATGCGGTCCCATTAATATATTTCGATTCTGTAATCATAGTAATCAACAGTTAGTTATGTTTAGGTAAGATTAAAGTTGCTTACGTTTCATATTGTCGAATTTAAGGTGATTCAATAGTTGTTCCATTTGCTGCGCATCGAGGCTATTGACACCCAGAAATGCGCTCAACTGCTCAATAACGTTCTTCAAGTCGCGTTTCATTTGCTCGTAGGTGACGAAAAAAATATTTGGCTCATTGCGCATTCGCCAGAAATCTACAATATGCGTCCAGTATGAAGTATAAAATGTCTTATTATTTATGAATTCCTTCACAAATGTATTAAAATCATCTGCATAAAGTCCGAGGCCCGTTAAGAAATGAAAATTGGAGACTACCACATCTTTGGGATTACGAGCGACGTAGATTATCTTTCGCTTTTGCTGCCAAACTTGACGTGGCAGCAATTGAGCAGGTAGATGAGACTTGATGAGGCGTGGACTTGTCATTCGTTTACAAGCATCAATTGTATCCATTGGTAGATTGTCGAAAATCGAAGAGGCTCTATGCAAAAACCAAAAGTAAATGATTTTAGTTAAACAATATGTTGTGTGACTTACTCTAAGAATACGCTGCGTTCCTGTAAAAAGCTGCTCTTCGCGCTTGAAAAATCCAATTGGTTGAGCAGTAACCAGGCAAGCTCCTGCATCCAAGTCGTGCCAGACTTCATGAACGTTATCACAAATACATCATCGTCCCGAGTTTCCAATGCATCGATGCGATTTGCAAATGAGCCTCCGTAACGCTCTGGCAGCATACAAATCCTAGAGCTCCAATCCTGCTGCAGTGGTAGCCAATCATTTACAGAATCGCCTGAGCAGCGCATGCGAATCAGTGGCAATGTGGATGACGTTTCTAAAGATTCGCATGCGAACATTTTGATTGTGAATATTAGACTGAAGGTGATGTTAGCTCAAGCGAGTGAATTTAAGTTAGATCTATTATCAAAGTAAACTTGTTTTTTTGCAACCTAGAGATGTTTATTTGTGTGCTTAACCTGTTTGGTTAATTCATATTATATTTGACTATATGTATATAGTAGGTATAAATACCTATGGCTTGTCTATCTGCATGCCTGTAGTTCTCTCAAAGCGGGTTGACTGCTGCATTAGAATTTGTTTTTAAAGCGATTTGAAATTTAAGTGTAGCAATTTCAGGGGTCAGGCTGCAACCCTCAATGTGCATAGTGTGACTGGGGAGTCATTAATTTACGTAAAATCCACTTAACTTTTTGTCAAGGCCCCGCAATAAATTCCACAACTTTGCGCCTCATCAAACGAAATTAATGTTGAATCCAAACCAAAAGCTCTAGTCAGACAATAGAATAGATAGAAATCTACATGGAGACGGCGACGTGCCGCACATTTTGGAACATGTGGTGTTATGATGAGGTCGTAAGCCCAGCGCAGCCCAGCAACCACCCAACCACCCACCACCGCTGCAGTCCACCCCAAATCCTTAAACGTTGCACTTGAGCAGAGCAAAGGGTAGCGCTCGCCGCATAGTAGCAAAGCAATTTTTTCTGCCTGCTTTATGGTGAATTCCCTTAAAGCGTAGCTCGCGCTACGTGCCACCAGTGGCAGCAGCATTGGCAATTCCTCATGCCCATGCATTGTATAATTTTGGGCAATTGTCAAATGGAATACGTTTCGGGGGTGGCAGAGCCAATGCCAATGCTTAAATTAGATTTTTACTTGCGCGCAATTGCATAAAGCCGTGTAATCCTCAAAGGACCCAATCCGTACCCATACCCATACCCATGCAAGTGCCCGAATCAGCATCAACTCCAACTCGTCGTAAATATTCATTGCCTACACGGGCCGTACGCTTGAGCTTTAAGTTCTATCAGTCACCTTACAATTCAGTCCCTTACCCAATGGTTCGTTGGTATTTTCAAGGTCTATGCCAAATTTTGGGGCGGCAGCAATTACATATTTGCCACCCACCCAATGTCCTTGGACTGTCGGCCTGGGAGTGTGCGTGTGACCTCCCCAAATCATTGTCGCCCCTTGTGGGGTTTCTTTTTTGCGCTGCCGCTGGCTGGCGCATTACTCTCCAAGGGTGTCAAACTATAAATTGTACCTTTTGTTGCAATTCTTGTTGGAATTTGACGGCCGTGCTTGCTACCCCACCAAAGGGTGGGCCCTGTCGTGTCTTTAATAAATGTTTGAATGTTTCGTTGCGAGATTAAGTGGATTCGTTTTATAGCATGAGTAATGATCGATGCATAATGCACACGTATGTGTCAGGTGTCTGTGTGGGGGGCAGACGGATTTATAGAATAATGGCTGAGAATTTAGGCTTGATGAAGAAAATTCAATTGTTTAACTTTAATAATACTTAATATTAATGAAACGGGAGGGAAAATAATGATTATAATCTAATCTGCTAAAGAATATTTAGTTATATTATATTATTTTTATAAAATTAAAATTGTGTTGGGCATAGCTCAATTATAAATCAGTACGATTACATAAAATTAAGAAAGATTGTGAAAGATTATTTAAAATAGTGCAACATAATTGCTTAGACTACTATTGTTTATTATTATTAGCAATTATTGTTGATTGATTGATTTAGTTTTTGACTATTTGCATAAGCAAACAAACTTAAACCTAAATATTCAGCTTGGCATTATATAATCATAACGTTTGAATTTTAAAAATTATTCAATTGATTAAGTTTGAATTAAATAAAAAACTTTCACTTAATATAAGCGTAGCTTAGCGGCGTATAAGACTTGAAAGAGCGACAAGTTTGAAGCTATGCGGTAATAACAAGCCCAGTCTTGGCTTAAACGTGCGCGTTGTTAAGCGTGTCTTTGTGATGAAGTGCAATGAGTGGCTGTTAAAATACAAGAAAATTATACTATTAATATTGTTAATTGCAGTAATTTGCAATGTTGTTATCTATGCGTTTATAACTGACAAAAAACAAAGTGAACAAGCAGCAGCAATAACAAATAAAACAACTGTAAAGCATGAACAGCTGTTCGAAGCGCTGGTGCTGCCAGATCTGGGAGCGCTGGGACGCCCCGCAAAGAGCGCCAATCTAACAGTAGAAGAGCTTGCAGCTGTAGCGGAAAGTGAGCGCCAAACCGGTTACAATGCGTGGCTCTCTGAGCGAATTTCGCCTGAGCGCACGCTGCACGACATGCGGCATCGTAGGTGAGTATGCGAGCGCGTATAACAGTGAGCGAGTATAAGAGTATAAGAATGTGTATGTTCTATAGCTGCAAAAAGCTTAAGTACGCGCTAGCTGAGCTGCCCGCCATCAGTGTTGTCATTGCTCAGCACAATGAAGAGCCGAGCGTGCTGCTGCGTACGCTGAGTTCGCTGCGTGATCGTACGCCGACTGCGCTGCTGCGCGAGATTCTGCTAGTGGATGATGGCAGCGTTAAGATTGCAGATAACTTTACGGCGTATTTGCGTTTCAAGTATGGGAAGCTGTTGCAGCTGTTGCGGCTGCCTAAGCAGCGAGGATTGATGCAGGCGCGCATGGCGGGCGCACGCAAAGCTCAAGCTGAGGTGTTGGTCTTTCTGGATGCGCATGTGGAAGTTACTCAAGGCTGGTTGGAGCCGCTGCTGGCGCCCATGCTAGAGCGTAATGGCAGCTGCACTACACCCATAGTGGATACCATAGACCATAAAACGTTTGCTTATAAACGTGGCAAACCCTCGCGCGGCTTCTTCAACTGGGAGTTCAACTATGTGCAGCTGCCGCTGCTGCCAGCAGAGCAGCAAGCGCTGCCGGCGCCACATGACAATCCCATAATGAATGGTGGACTATTTGCCATTGAGCGTGAATGGTTCTTTAAGCTGGGCGGCTATGATGAGGGGCTGCGTCTTTGGGGCGCCGAGCAGTTCGAGCTAAGCTTGAAGATTTGGCTATGCGGTGGACGTCTGCTGGAAGTGCCCTGCTCCAGAGTGGGACATCTTTATAGAGACGACAGCTATCAGGTGGCATATACCAAGTCTAGCAGCAGTGCCAGTCAAGCTGTATCAAGAGTAAGTGTTTGAATTAAGTGTGTGCAACTTTTACTTAAACTTAATCATTAGAACTACAGACGCGTAGCCGAGGTCTGGCTGGATGAGTACAAGGACAAGCTGTATGCCAATGTGCCGCACTTAACCCAAATCAAAGTTGGCTCACTTAAGCAGCAGAAAGCGCTGCGTCAACGTCTGCGCTGCAAGCCCTTCAAATGGTTTCTGGATAACTTGGCCAGCGACTTTTTAGCGCTGTATCCGCTGCAGGATCCAGAGGATTATGCCATTGGCGCGCTACAAAGCTTGGCAGCACCTAAGCTCTGCCTGGACAGAGCTGGCAGCAAAACGCAGCCGAAGCTTGCAGCTTGCGATGAGGATCTTTTATATCCCAGACTGGAGCAAGCTTGGTATCTAAGTCACTTTCGCGATTTGCACTCCAGCTATCTCTGCCTGGAGCTGCAGCAACGTCAGCCAAATGCTGCAGTGCTGCTTTGGCAGTGTCATCATCAGGCTGGCAATCAGTTCTGGTTCTATGATCAGCAGTCCAAGCAGCTGATTAATGGTCAACGCAAGTCGGATCAGCGTTGCTTGGAGGCGCAGGTGGAGCAGCGCAGCTTGGTAGCGAATCTATGTAATGCCACAAATGTGCGGCAACATTGGAAGTTTGGTTATGTTAACGAAAAGCGGCTTGAGGACTTTTGGAAGAATATTGAGCTGCTGTAATTCTTAAAGAAAACTTTTAATTCAAAATTGATCTATGATCTACGATTGATTAATATATGCTAAGCAAGATGATAAACAATTGTTATTAGGAAATACTTTATATATATATAAATACAGAATATGGAATATTCTTTATAAATACAGAATATGGAACAGAAAATTCTTGCCATTTTATATGATTTGCAGTTCTTAAACAAAAGTTTCCGCTTAAATAATTTTTGCAGAGCTAGAAGCTTATGTTTCTATAGAAAATATTCTCCAAATCTGTTGCCTATCAATGTATATAAAAAAGTTTAAATATACTATATAAATAATTTAGGCATTTTGTATTGTTATTTTATTGTTATTAAAGTAACTTTTTAAAAGAAAAAGGCTGAGATTTTTGCTTTTGAAGCGACTTCAAGTGACTTACTGCTGTAATCGTTCGATCAACTCCAAATAGTTTAACATTATATATCATATAATTGCGATCGTAGGCAATTGGCATATAATGAATTTGTTGGCAGATATAGCTGTTCGATACGGCTATGCTGAGCTGTGGAGCATAAAGTAAGTAACTAACTGATTTAAGGCAAGTCCAACTTACATTGTTAACTTCGTAGTAGGAATGCTCCAAGAAGTAGCTGTGGCTGTCAATCGACACATTCAATTGCCCATGTAGATGCACAGCAAGTGTGAAAGGCAGAAAGCGATGATGACCCAAGTGATCGAGACTGTTACCAGCTTCAACTTGCACAGCGTCTAAGCAGCGAGCGAGCTCGAGTGTCGACTTATTGTCCTGTGGACCGGAGCTGCAAATAGTTTCGTTCGGCAGAGCCTTGAGCACGAATTGCTGTAGAGCAGCGCTGCTGAGCACAATGCCTGAACGATCGTACATATAAGTCTGAGCAGGAAGAGTAGAAAAAGTGAGTAGTTGAATAAATTGAAAGGTAAAGGGCTATACCTGATTCTGCGCTGATTTGAGCTTGCAGCCAAAGTAAGTGCGTTGCTTTGGATTATAAGGAAGCAGCATATGCCTTAGATTGTCCACAACTACAAAGCTAAGAACTTTTAGGTTATATAGGGCTATAGCTTATTAAAAAGAGCAAGTTTAAAATCTGTTAAAGCAAATCGTAGCTAGAGAGATTTTATTGCTTGGAAATTCCTTATGGGAATATTAAGTTATTGCTGCCATTCAGGGGAATCGAAGCTGATTTTGGCTTGTTTTGAGATTAATTTGAAATGTCCGTTTAACTTACTTATCATCATTGACTATCAAAAACCAATCGCCATCAGCGTAGTGATAATTGTAAACATATTCGAGCTGAGCGCGCAGTCGTTGCCATTTGTCCGTCAAGCCCAAGAATACGGCGGGTTCCAGCTCCGCATGTTGCGCATCGCTAACAAACAAATGCCGATCGCAGTGCTGCACCCAAGTGCGCTTCAAGTGTACCGCGCTGTACTGATGAAGATACTCATAGGTCACAATGATGCAAAAGATGCGTGGATAGTATAACTTGGTGACAACATTTGTCTTATCAACTCTTTGACTTTGCAGCAGCCACAGCAGACAGATCAGCGCCAGCAGCAGCAGCAGCAGCAATTTGTGGAGCGTGAGCTGGCAGCAGTTGCCGCATGGATTCAATATGCTAATTTTGTTCTTGCCACAGCGGCAGAAGCGTCGCGTGCTCAAGTAGCGTGGCATTTTATTTAAACTAAATAAAAAAAACTGTAGCCGCGTCTATCGAATGCTAAGATGATGGGTAATGTCTGTTGCCTGCGCCGTACAATTTAATTATATTGAGTGCTTTTGTCTGTCCAACTGTTGCAAGTTTTCACCTCAAGCGAAGCCGCCGCCGCTGCCACCGCCGCCGCCGCATACAAATTGCCTTTTTCAATTAGAATTATTAGCTGCTCTGCAGGTTGTGGCCAAGTCGTGTCTTGCGTGTCGTCCAAGATAATGGAAACTCGAGCTGATGCAAAACTTTCGCCACGCTTCGTTTGCTGTTTGCAATTGAGCATTGACAAGTGCGCACACACATCTAGTAGCAACTGTAGGCGAGTTATGCAGGCGGCAGTCAAAGCGTTCGAAAATTGACAGTGGCTGAGTGAAAGGGTTTGAAGCGTGGGAGGCTGCAATGCGATTTTGTATAGCACTGCTGAATTGCTGATGTGCTTAATGGACTGAGGCTGAGGGTACTCAAAATTGCAGCAGTCACTGTTACCGTTAGTTTAGTACGTCTCTATGTGGGAAGCTGTGTACAATTTCAATTGCAAACTTTACACTGCCAAAGCATTTGATGTAAAGCAAGCCAAGCTACCAACAATTTACAGCAGGGGTGTTCATGAATTCAAAGCAAATAATTTATGTAGCGCAACTAATTTGCAAATACTTCAAAATGCGATTAGATTAGCTGCGATTAGACAAGCTTTGATTAGATTAAATAAATATTTTATATAAACAACAAATTGTCAACAAATTTGCTAATCATGGGCGGCATGAAATGAAATGGTATAAATTAATATAATGTATTTTTAGTAGCGCAATTATTTGTAGTATTTTCAAATAATTAATTGAATTCAATTAGATTTAATTAGATTAGATTAAATTAAAGCTAGTATTTATTTATTTAATGTTGCAAATGCATGAGCGACGCTAAAAGAAAATTTTTTCAAAATTACTTTAGCTTAATTAAGAATTAATTATGCATATGTAAGTATTTTAAATTAAATATATAATTTATTTCTTATATAACCACATTAAATTGAAAGTATATTACTTTATTAGCTTTAAAGAAATAAATAAATAAAGAATAAATAATAATAATAAATATTTATTATTATTTATTGCAAGGCTTGGGAAACCAGCTCTGGATTAGAATATTTTATTCAGAATTTCAAAAAGATATAAACAAATATTAAGCAATCAAAGTTGAGGCTGCTATGCTGATGTCTAAACTTCTTCCATAGCAAAAATTCGATTTGCAAAATTTTGTTCAGAAATCTAAATTTTGCCTGAATACGTCATCGAAGTTGAGCACTTCTCGAAAATCTGCTAGACAAATATTGATGGATAGCCTGACAAAAAGAAATCGGCAGACAACACGTTTTACGATTTGCATAGAATTATTCCCTCTATGAAAAACAAATAATTGTCATTTGGTGTCTACGTAACTTGGACAACTGTTTGCTTTGAAGGTGTTTTGGCCAAAAACAACACAATTAGATGGCAGAGAGAGACAGAGAGAGAGAGAGAGAGACACACACTCCATTGTAGCCATGTGAGCACTTAAGCGGCAAATACTAATTTCAGACGAAACGAAAACCGAAAACCAAAAACAGAGAAAACAAATACTACAGTTGAGAAAGGTAAACGATATGGCTTCATATGTGTGGCATTAATGTCTCAGTTTACGTGCTCAAATTACGTGATGTGTTGTCATTGTGGGCTAACAGGTTGGCTCAGGCTGATAAACAAAGCGAGGCCTACCCAACAGGATGCAGCAGCAGCAGTCGAAAGGATGCGAGAGAAAGAAGAAAAAAGCGCAATATTGCATGCAATTTACCTTGCAGCAATGCTTAAGCCACAGCTATGAATGTGGCAGAGTCATGATGCAACAATGACACTTTGCAACTGCAACAAAACGGAAGTAATGCCAGACAAAAGGCATGTGTGGATATAAGAGACGCAGGACCAGCTGCAGCGGAACAAACGTTTCATTGATGAACACGTAAGAGCAATCAGTTCAAAATCTGTCAAGTTAGTTCACATATGTGGGCTAAGATAATTGAAATGTCTGTGGCGCTTTATTAAGGCAACGCAGCATTGTTAATAACTTTGTCAAACACATGCACATGATATGTTAAATAATATAGATCGTATATAGCGGTGTCTTGCGCTAGACTAAAGACGCTAGCGCGTTTCGATATAGCGAGTGGCGACTGTAAGTGACAACAAATTGCAATTAACATTTATGCAGCATTAAATGAAATACTTACGCCCTGAGCTGCATGTCCGTCAAGATGTTTGTCTTCCAGAAATAGCTCGAAGCTAGCTATGGGTATAAATGTTTCATAGCCAAGCTCATCGGTGCTGCTGGCAGTGGCAACTCCCGCCTGCCTCAAGCAGCGACTTAGCTTCAAGCGCTGCTCCCAGCGCTGTCCACAGTACTTGCTCTCCGCTTGAAAGCGTCTCAGCGCTTCCCAGCTCAACACATAGCCACACCTCCAATAATTAAACGCCTAAACGCAAGTTTTAGCTGCCTTAACTTCATTCTTAGCTTACCTGTTTATTCAGCGGCTCTCGCAGCTCATAGCCCATATATAGCGCCTGCTTTGGTTTATGCTTTGCCAACATATAGCGCAGATTTTCCATAGCAACAAAGCTGCAAATTTATTTAGTTCATTACTCGTCTTCACAACTTTACACTTGACTGCCCAAATTGATTGTGCATATCTCACTCGCTGATCTTTGTAAGCCGCCAGTCAACCTTGTAGCGAGGCACACATAGATTGAAAATTTAAATATATCTTAAACGATATACAAACAATTCTCAATTGAAAACCGTGTCAACATACGGCCAGCGAAGATCCGGTTTTAAAATTAAATTGCGGAGTCGCAGCCTCATGTAAACAATGCCAAGTTCAAGCCGCAAATGTGCGGCGTACACAAACTAAAAACTAAACAACTTAACAACAACAAAATGCCAAGCAACTAAAAATAATAATAATGAAGCAAAAGATACAACAACATACAAGACTGTGCGCGCTTGTTGATTTATTTGCCAAACAAACGTTCGAAAGAACATTTGTTGATACTACCGATAAGCTAAAGGTGATATGTGCTATATGATTGAGTTTGTTAATACATAGACAGCAAGTCTAGTATTTGGGCATGTCTAGCTCATGCAGCAATTGCTTCAAATATTTATTGTTTATTATTTCAACGTAGAGCATTTCATTTTTCACATTAACTAATTTGCTTAAACTCAAACCTGTTTGCCAGCATAGAACACTTAACGTTTATTTTAATAATCAATTAAATTTTTGCGCAACTTGTGCTTATGACTTTATCAATTTTAAGTATAAAATACATAATTTGTTTCATTTCAAGGCTCATTAAACTTCACTTCACTTGCTGACAACTGTTGTAATAAATTTTTTAATACTTTCACACATTTATTTTCTTAGCTAAGTTCACTTGGGTTTGTTGCCGATAAGCGTCGAGGCGTTTGACATATTGATTATTTTTTATTTTAATCTATAAACATTTGTTGCAACATTTATTATGCCTAGCAGCAGACAAAACATTTGTTTTGTATTTATGATATTTGAAATGCGCACTTTTACAGAGAATAAATTTTAATTGTTATGCTTTATGCGTTTATAAATTAAAATGTAAAATAAATTATTGAAATTCTTTTATATAAAATACGTATTGATTAGAAAACGTTTTAATCTTTCATTTGTATACACAATCTAGTTTTTGATAAGAGCAAAAACAAACAAGAGCGCATTAAAGTTAGAGGCAGTCAACTTTTTGATACACTTTGCACAGGGGAACATAAAAAATAGCAGCAAGCAACTATATAACAAATTTGGTGTCTATAGCTCTTTTAGTTTCCAAGTTGTGGCTGCTCATACAGACGAACAGACAGACAAACTGGCTTAAACGCATAAGCTTGTTTTGCTTATCAAGTGTAAAGTAGTTTATAATGCAGACACGCCCACTTTTTGACTGTTGCAAACAACTGCACAACTTTAGCATACCCTTTACACTTTTTATTGTTATCAAAGTGTATAAAAGCGCAAAAAACTTGCGCGTGTATATTATTTAGGTCAGCTACAGGTTCAAGTTGTTACTTAATTGCACAATCTGAGCAGTAAACATACAAATTGTTTAATAATTTAAAAAATTGAGCCATGGGAAAAATGTGACAAACACAAAAATGTGAAATTTATGAGCAAGAAACTCCCAAGAGTCTAAGCGCTGCGACAGTCAAAGAACTAAATTTAAATATATGAATGTATCTATTCATGTGTGTGTGACTGTGTGTGTGTGTGTGTGTTGTTGTTGTTGGGTACAAAAGGCAGATTAAAATGACAGCCAAAGATACTTCCTTGCTGCCGTGCTGCAGTTGATAAAGGAAACATTGTGTGAGTTCAAACCACAAAAGCAACAAAGAGAGAGAGAGCGGAAAAAAAATATGAAAAGCATAACGAATCGTATAAAGAGTGTAGCCCAAAGGCTGATAAGTTTATCAATGAAAAGTCAAATGCAGCGTAGATTGCGAGCTTGTTTAGAATGTCATAACAATGAGCACGGAGACGATAAAAAAGTAAAGAGGAAGTGCTGGAGCATACGCTACCTAAAGTCATCGATGCGTAGAAACCAATCGGCATCGTCTTTGTAATATTCATAGGCGTAGTTGAGACCTTCACGCGCCAGCAGCGACTTGTCCGTGCAGTTCTCGAGCGGCACAAACGGCTCCAGCTCCGCATCCAGCTGGCCAGCAACAAAGAGCAGCACATTGCAGTGCTGACCCCAAGTGCGTTTTATATACTTTGCAGCTACAGGTTGCTTGTAGTCATAGATCACCAGGCAGAGCACGCGTATGGACTCGAAGAGCGGATCCTGCACTGCAATGTGTGCTGGGCTCACATCTCTAGCAGCTCTCTGGCTATGCAGCCATATGAGTGTAGCTATGATGCTCAAATAGAGCAAATGGTAAGCACGTCTAGGCACGCTCATAGCTTCAAACTAACTGTGATTTTTAACGCATGTAGCAAGCCTTGTGATAAAAAATTAATCAAAGTCAAGACAGATAAAACTTGAAATTAAAATTGATGCTTAAAATTTATGCCTCAGCTTTGTTGCGCAGTGTAGCGCGTGGCGCGGAACTCGCAACAAACCGGTTACAATTTTTAACTGCTAAGCTATTTATTTAATTTAATTAAACAATTGTCTTTTGTTTACGGAGTGCAGTGAACTTAAGAAATTCACAAGCTTCATTTTCCATAAGAAAATGCATAGCTAAGAATTTTTTAAAAATTTATTTAACATTTTAATTACACAATTATTCACAAGCTTCATTTTCCATAAGGAAATGCATAGCTTAGAATTTAAAAGAATTTATTTAATATTTTTTCACATAAGGAAATCCATAAGCTAAGAATTTTGCTTAGCATAAAATTGTTTAATAAAATTCCGTTAACCCAAAGAATTCACAAGCTACCATAAGGAAATTCATAACTAAGAATTCTTTTACAATTTTAATATTAACTAATTAATTCTCAAGCTTCCATAAGGAAATTCTTTTAGCTCTATTATATAATTATTATAACTTAATTGTGCTCGTCGATATCGTAAGCTGCTAAACTCTACAAAAAGCTGCAATTAAAGTAAACTAAATTGGCTCGTAAAATGCAAATGTTCTCCATGGTTAAACGTATTTCCATGTAAATCGGATAAACAAACAGTAAAAGAACAATAGCAAAAGCAACAACCTGCCGTCCAAACAAACATTAAGTTACAAAATAAAAATAAAATCTGTGGCCCATAAAATTAAAATCCCAGCAAAATACGCAGAAGAGACCACAAAATAAAGACAGAGAGAGCGAGAGGAAGCGTTGCTTGTGTCGCGAGCTTATCAAACAAAATAAACCTGCAAGCAACCTACTTTATATACATGTGTGTATCTGTATCTCAAACTCGCAGTCTCCCTAGCGTATCTGTATCTATTTATCTGAATGCTCGCTGGCTGCTGTGGCCCAAACCCCAAACCCTAATCCCAATCCCAATCCCAATCCCAAGTGCAATACCCCAAGCCCATTTCTGTGTCTGCAGCGCTTTGATGTTTACTTCAGATGCACAAATTGTATCTTGTAGTTAGCAAACGCAGTTAACCCCACATCGCCCCCCCCCCCCACTGCTTTGTCGTTTATAGTTTATGAGCTGCGCTCAGGTTTATGTCTCGACGTTTGGACTCGTATAACTTTTATTTGCATTTTTATTTCTCTCTCTCTGTCAATCTCTTCTCAGAATATTTTCCATTCAACAGCTTCAGCTAATGCAGTTTGATTTTGTTCTGTCTGTAATGAAATATTTATATTATCTACGAACTGCAGTTTAAATAGTCCAAGCTCAGAGCTCAAGTTCGCTGTCAGTTGCATTCGCTATGGAAAATTCTGATTTTATGGCAAATTGTTTTAAATAAATTAAAAATTTGTATGCCGCGCAGCTTTTCAATCTTTTATGACTGCAATTGATTGACGTTTTAATTGCCAAATATACATAACGATTACGAAATGGGCAGCAATATTTTACAAAAAAAAATTATCAAACAGCTCAAAAGATAAGCAAAAATTTAAGATATTTTTAAATACAAGTGACTCATGCCAGTTATGAAATCTAGATAAGCTGATTGCGCCAATTTAAGTCTACAACGTATTTTAAAAATTATTACAAACAAAGTGTAAATATTGCAAAAATATATAAAGAAAGCTGGCACGAATATTAAATTAAATTAAAAATATGCTCAAGCTTATAAAATAAAAAGCCGCAAGCAAACAAAGTGTTTTATTTGCTCTTTTATTTATGTTTAAACAAAAGTTGCAAGCAGTTTCAATGAAAATTTATTCATTTGCTCAATTCTAACAACTCTCGGCTCGGTTTTGTTTGTGAAACATTAGACAAGCTTGCAAAATTTACAATTATTTCTATTGCTATTTTTTTTTCTAAGCTTGTTGTTGTTGTTGCGGCTTCTGTTGATTTTTGCGCCACCTACTAAAAAGTGGGTCAAGCATTGCGTATGACGTTGAATTTCAGTATTAGGTTTCGATTTCGGATATACCGGGGCCGATTAACCGGTTTTCACTTTCAAAATTGCGGCGGCGGGGCGTCTAACCAAGTCGAGTTCCTCCGGAGCTTTGTTGGATGCCACAAATTTGGCGGCTAATTGAAAATTCATTCAGCTAAATACCGTTCGTTGCATGACTTCGACTTTAGCTGTGGGCTAGTGTGCATTTTTTTTTTCTTTTTGTTATTAATAAACTCAACTCAAGCCTCATCAAAGGGCAACTTTCTCTTCTTAATCTGTGTGGCGATGGTTTTTTAATAAATTGTTGTTGCCGCTTTCTTTGCATCTGCATTTCTATATATGCAGTCAGCTAATTATGTTGTTTATGTTGTATAATATTATGATAAGATCCACACAACAGACACATGTTTGTTCGCTTAAGATCACATTATGATAGCTGCAGCTTATCGGAGAGTCTGAGAAGCTGCCTCAGGTGCCAGCTGTTGCATAAACTATGACACCAGCAAAACCATTAGTCAGGCAATTAGTTTGCATAAACAAAAACTCATTAGCAACAATTTTTCAAGTACGCACTGCAAATTATTTGCACAGCAATTTTCTCGTAAGCTGCTTTACTCCAAAGCCCAAGGGCTGAGCAAGTGCCATGCATTAAACATAGAAAATAAAATTGAAAACTAGCATAGAATAAATTTCAATTATGTACAGCGGAAAGTTTTCGAGCATAAAAAAAAACATGCAGCTAAACATAATGTTGATTCAAATTGAAGAAAAAATTGTTGATGAGCAACGATTAATTTTTAGATAAATAAAATAGAATTTTGTTTATGTATTTTTTGATATTTGGTAAATCTTAAGCCCAGACGATTAACTTTTTTATACTAGCATAGATATAATTATATTTTCTTATGCCTTAGAGCTCATTTCCTAAAGCATAAGTCGTTCTAAATACGAACATAAAATTAAAAAAATATTTTCTCAATTAATTCTCAACTGCGAATTTTTGTTTATTTATTTGTTTATTATTTTTTTGTGCCTAGAAATATTTTGTTATTATTTTAAAGACTAAGCTGCACTTTCTCAAAAGCATGAGCTGTCTATTGAATTCTAATTAACATTAGCGCACTTGAGCCTTTGAACGCTAAAGTCATTAAACTATTTTTTATATATGTCGCTTATGGCTGTGAATCATCGATAGGAATCTTGTAGTAATTTGCAACTACTGGAATTTAGACAACTTTATTATAAGCATATTGATTATAAATAAAATTACTGCACACTTTTAATTTATGCAGCAATTATTTAAAAACCATTTACACAATAATAAACACATAAATTATAAGTTGCCTATGACAAAAGCGTATATCATAGTTGAGTGAGCAAATAGCAAACTTGTTTCGACTTCGAACTGCAGACGTCAGCGGCTTGGCTAATTGACAGCTAACCAAGTTTGTAGCTTGAGCCTACGTGATTGGGTTAAATATGATGGGGGGTAGTAGACTTTAGAATTAGGAATCGACTGAGACACGCTTCGTTGACACGCGCAAGCGCAAATGCTTTTGTTATTGTTTTTTTTTAGCTGAAATTCAATTTGCGTTGTTTGTTTATTTTGCAGTTTTATTTGTTTTGGCTACAACGCACAGCAAAGCAGCAGCAGCGATTTTCTTAAGTTTCCCAACGCGGACTTGACCATATGAGGGTGTCAAATAAATTTGCAATTGCAATTATATTTTATTACAATTTATATTATAAATATGTTAATGCGGGCAAGCAGCAACTTGCTGCTGCCACGCCCATAGCCGCAGCTATGATTAATGTTAGCTTGTTAAATAAATAAGTTTTATAGCCCAGACTAAAGCTGAGCTGAGCAGATAAGAGCGCGCGCTCAATAAAAATTAAAAAACAAATACTATAATATTAAAAGCAAATAATCGTAAAATATAAAATGCAATCGATGCATGCTGTTTACTAATGGCTGACCATGAAAAGTTTTTCATCAATCGGCATTTTTGATAGTTAATTGACCTTGGCTCAGGCGCTGAGCTGAGCTTTGTGGGCTCGTTTGGCTAAGCTTATCAGTTAACTATTTATGCAACTGGCTGCAGCAATTGCAAATTTGTATAGCGAGTATCAATTCAATGCCAGACGCGGCTTAATTTCAAATTGTCTGCGCACTTTCTGCGTGCTGAGTGAAAGCCCTCGAGAAAGTTGAGCATAGCGAAAAAAATACATTTATATTTAATTGTTGTATATATTTTTAATGAGTCATTTGTTTGAAACTACTTAAGTAACTAGTTAATAAGTAACTGAGGAAATCTTTGCGAGTTCATTTTGTAGCTCTCACTCTATAATCACAGCGCTTAGTTTAATCGTTTATATATGTTTTAGCTTGAGCAACAAACAGTTGTAAATATCACAGAGCACATTTGGCTAGTATCAATTGTATCTATGAGATACGCTCTCCTCAGCATTTGTCGCCTTTCGTTTGATTTGCATTGCAGTTTTGGCTCTGCTGAGTTCGTGATGATTTCTTCTTCTCGTCGCTGCTCTTATAGCCAAATACCTCCGCGTAGCTTGGGCAAAAGACAAAATTGGGCTTAATGCTTTCGCATGTGGGCGTCGCTAAAGCTGTTGCTGCTGCGGCTGCGGCTGCGGCTGTTGTTGCTGCTGTTGTTGCTGGTAGCAATGGCAATGCCTCGCTCTGTGTTGCTGCTGCTGCTGTTGTTGTTGTTGCTGTGGCTGTGGCTGCTGCTGTGGCATCCGTGCCGACTCTTTCATGCTTATTGAATACATTAAACACGCTTGGATAGACAATCAAGCACGAAGACGGCGGCGACTTGTGCAGCAGCTCGAGAGCTGCCTCATAGCTGGGCAGACCGGAGACCAAAGTGTACTCAGGCACAGGATCTTCCGCATCCGGCTGCATTTTGCATGCCTCAATGTCCACAGTGGTGCAATGCATTGAGCCATTTGCATTGTTGCGATCTAGAAAAAAAATAAAACATTGCGTTTAATAAATTAATTTGCAAACAAGCGTGACCTAATTTGTTTATAAATATTTATTTATATTTGTTGCTGCAGCTTTTGTTTACAATTCGTACGTGTTGCAGCGACTGCGACTGCGACTGCGGCAGCGCACTTGAGCTGCTTATGCTTTTAGCTTGGCTAAGTGAAAAGTGAGCAGCAAGCCATGAAAGTTATTTTGAAGGTAACTTAAAGTGCAGTAAGCGGTTGGCAGCTTAATTAACAGCTTTGTACTATTCACAGCTGCACTATCAATTCGAATATTTCTTTTCGTTTTCATTCACAAAACACAAAATTCTTGGCGCGGCAACAGGTTTTTGCACATTTTAGCACGTAGGCAATTATTGTTTGTTAATTCTTTTTTTAGTTGCTAATCAGCTAAGCAAACGATAAGCGGCTAATCAATGAAATCAATTGCTAGTACTTACAATTGCGTTTCCAGGTGCGAAACTGATGATAGAGGAAGCAGGAGCAAATGCAAAAGACCAGCGAGATGAGAATTAGCGTAAAGACAATGCCAATCCATAGCTCGTTCATGAACTTGTCCTTCTCGATCTGCTGCTGTAGCTGATCCACGCTGCTGCTATCTAGCACGACGTGATTGGCGGCGAAATCGAAATCCATTGGATGGAATTCGCTGGAATTATGCGTTTGTGCCTCGTGAAGTTTTTGCTGTTGCAACTGAATCGAATTGAATATGGTGGCTCCAATCTTTTGCAGAAAATCGCTATTGGCCAAAGCGTCCAATGTGCTGATCGTGGGTGTGGATGCCTCTGCTGCTGCTGCTGCGTGTTTGCCGCTGTCGAGTATTTGTTGAGCGCTGCTGCCACCGAAATGATCGAAGTGCAGATCATGCGACTGCTCGTAATTTAATGCGCGTGTCAGTCCTTCCATGTTGTCTTTTATATGTGTATAAAGAATTCGTAGCTTATCTTGGTTAATTGCGAAATATGCGCGGCACACACTTTTACTGTTTCACTGAACTTGGCAGAATGTTCGTTAAATTGCGTTACTTTTATTTATACGTGCTAAAGCGCTGACTTGCGTATACGTCTGACGCTGACGGCGTCTGCAAACAAACTGATTAGAGCTCAACATGCCAGCAGCAGCCGTAGCCACAGCTTGGACACGATCAAGAGCGCGAGAGAGCGCAACGTTAGTTAAGCGAGCGAGGGTGACTGCTGCTTGCTTACCTGACTGAACGAAAATACGCGCTCACTAGTCAGAGAGCTAAACTCTGCTTAGGCAGCTGAGAGCGCAAGCGTGTGTGTGTGTGTGTGTGTGGGAATTTATCAGCGTCTGCTGCTGTGTCGCTCTCTCAGCGTCTCAGAGCGCTCTTGCTAGTCAGAGCTAAACTCTGCTTAGGCAAACGAGAGCTAACGCGTGTGTGTGTGTGGAAATTTATCAGCGTTTGCTGCTGCTGCTTAGTCGTTCTCTCAGCGTCTCAGTACGCTCTTGAAAGAACGCGTGCGTGTATGTGTGTGTGTGGGAATTGATCTGCGTTACTCTCGTTCAGCGTCTGTTGCTTTTGTATAGACAGACAATGCCTTCAAATTATGGGCCCATAATTGGCGTTACAATGCGACGGCGACAGCGCACATGTTGCCCCGCTCTCAGTCGACGTCGACTGCACTGCTGCTGTCTCAGGGCATGTTCTTCGATTTCGTTTTGCCTGGCAAATGACATATCTTTCTACATTTGTATTGTCTGACTGCCGCTGCTGCTGCTGCGGCTGAGAAAAGAAATTATTGCTGTAGGATAATGCGAGAGCGTGTGTAGCCAGGGACCAATTTTCGTTTCTCTGCCGCTTCTTAGTACATTCTTTTTATTTTTTGTTTCTTCTTTAATTTCGAGTATTTTTTTTTTAGTTTTTTTTTGGTGGGGTTTTAAATTACAGCTATGTACGTGCAGATATCTTATTTCGGTATTGAGCAGCAATTTGTGGGCGCAAGAGCAGCGGCAGCGCCTGCGCGATCACCTGGTTGGCGATGAATTCAGCGATAACGTCAGGTAGACACAGTCGAAATGCAAGAGTTGCCCATTTAGGGACTGATGTGCCTATAATTACATCCCGCTCACTTGATGAGCAACGACAGAGCGACAGATAATCGCAAAAGAATGTTTAATGGAACTTTCCCTGAGTAAATTACAAAAATATTTTGCTTGTCTACCTAACTTAATGTTCTGCAGACAATTAATAATGCATTTAGTTGCTATTTTTCATTATTTATGCAATACTCAACTCAAAACAAAGCGCGATAAAATCAAGCGAGGGGGGAAATTGTTTTTCAACAAGACGCATCTAAGATAAGTTGCAGTGCAATTTACAAAAGGGTTGTGTCTGGACCGCTGATGCTTCGTCTTCTTCTTCTTCTGTTGTTGATGAGCTCATCGAATCGACAAAAGAACAGTCTTATCATGATCAGCTAATCTGGGCAGGCAGCAAAATGATTCAGCCATGCAGACGAAAGACGAAGATGAATACAATGATGACGTTCTTTTTTATCAGAGCGCAGAACAAGAATCTAACTGAACCACAGCCCTATGAGTAGGGTAGAAGATTAGCGAACCCGCTTACGTCACAGTTGATGACATTTCTTGCAGCTCATTTAATGCGGCTAACCATATGGGCTTAGACTGTATTTCAGGTAATGACACGGGCTCGAGGCTTGGCACATCTTTTGCAATAACTGTCAGACCGGCGACTCTAAGACAATGGCAATCTAATTAGCTGTTCCCCTAGTTGTCGTAGTCGTGCTTAGCTTAGTTCTTTTTGCTTGGCTTTCTTTCTTTCTTTCTGTTGCTGCTGACCCTTTGGGCTTAGTTGACCGACTTGTTGCGGAACAGCGGCCAACCAAGTAGCTTTAATTTAAGACCCTAATGAGGCATTTAGGCATTCTGCATTCGTGGCTTTGTATGCTCTCAATGCCGACTACTGTGCTGAAGCTCCACAGCAAATTAATGAGTCCACGGCCGAGAGCGCGAGACCCAAATCCGTACACAAACTGTTCCCCCCACCCCCCACTCTGGGGCATGCGGGCCATGCGCGCTGATAAAGCCGCTTAATATTTCACCGACCATGGGGTCTCCCCATATATTCGCCGATCTCTGCTTTGCATAATGCACACACGCATTTAAAATTTAAACATAGTTTATTAATTTTTTTTTACATATCTCTGCTGCAGCGCTGACATTAATAAATCGGCTTAAATTTGATCTTGAAACGCGTATTTCATTCCTTAATGCAGAGCTCTGGGCTTGTCATTGATTGAAATTCATAGACTGGCCCAAGCTCTTTGCCTGCATTCTAATCAAATTTTTAGTGTGATATTTAAGCGGCTTTTGAGGTTTTTGGTTGCAGGCAATTAATCTAATGATGCAGCCGTGAACTTTTTAATGCAAATCAATGCCCATATGAGAACTTTGTTAAATTAGAGTCTTTAAAAACGAATCATGGGCTGGCTATGTGGGAACTTAAGAGAACTTAAAGTTTGTAGAATTGGGCGTTCGTTCGTAGCTGCTGTAATCGAATCGACTAAGCCAGCAGCTCTATTTTTGAATGTATTTTATAGCCGGAAATAGGGTCAATCACCAGTACATTGTATGCCTGTAATTAGTAATGAGGTTATCCATATTAAAATTGCTGCAAGGAGTACCTAACCCGAACTAGTGCAATATACATAGGGTCTATAAAACTAAATACATAGTTCTAGACTACTAGCAAATAGGGATAGTAATATCAGTATTATTATTGCTTAATTGATAAACACCTCACATTCGCCAGCACATTGTTTAGCGGGAACTTGTAAACTGGGTGCTGAGGGTAGTTACCGCGAACTAGTGCAATATATGCAGCTCTCTAAGCCACTAAATAGTTATAGACTACTAGACTCAAAGTTAGTATACGCGTAAGCACTGATTACTAGGCAAATACCTCTACTTTCTTAACTTAAAAGAGCCAATAGCCACCACATTGTTTACTTGGAGCTAGTTAAATGTGTGGTGAGGGGTAATTATTGCCAACTAGTGAAAAGGGTTTTTACAAAGTTTCTACATCATAAAATGGGTAACTATATTAGAATTTCTACAAAGGGTACCCATGAGAAATTAGTGCAATACAAAGATAGCCCATACAACTAAATAGTTGCATATAAGTACTAGAGTTATACATAATATTAACTACCTAGTACCAAAGACTATATAAAATATGTTCTCTAGTCTTTCTGCACATGTTGCATGCAGCTGCAACTACTACTGCCACTTAGCAGCACAGCTTGAAACGCTTAGCACACACATGCGACTCTTACTGCTTTTTTTTAGGGACAACTTCCTTGTGTTTGACTGACTTCCGATTGAGACGTTTCGCACATGTATAAATCTATACACAATTTCCATATAATTACATGCACATAATGCATTTCTCACACTCTAATTGAGCAATCAGCTGCTGCAGCAGAAAGGGAAAAGGTCGAACCAATTAAGATAATTTTTAATTGCCGCCGTCCAATGAAGATTTATGCGCTGCGCACTAAACTAATCGAACTGCCCTTTTTACTAATTGTTGGCGCGTCTCTTTTTTTTTATTTTTGAAGCTCAGCAAGACGCGTAACCAACTGAGCTGTGACGCCGGCAGGGGCAATGCAATAAAAACAAAAGCAGCAACAATGCAGCGCAGGTAAGGGCAGGGCAAGGGCGAAGCGGCGCGGCGTGCAGTGATGTGAAACATTTGTCATATGGACCGAGACGTGCCGTGAGATGCCCTGGGAAAAAAATTATTGTCGTCGTCGTCGTAGTCGTCGTCTTGAAGTCGTGCTGTGGGCTCTAATCTCTGATATAGGTCATGCAACCCTCAAGGTTTCGCGTAGGCCATGCTGCATGCCCCATGCGGCAAATGCGCCTCTCCAGGCATTGTCTGTGCCTTTTGTACTGCAGCGCTGAATTCACAGAAATTACGCGTGAGCAAAGTAGCCGCTGCCTCAGCTACTAGAGCTGCCAGCTCCTTTAGTTCCTTGCTAACTGCCAGTGCCGTAGTCCCAGCCTATTGTGCCAGCTCAACGATAATGCCGACTGCATGTCTGTTAGACAACAAGTGCACTTTGAGTGCCGCTTTCATGGCATGCACAATTAAAACAGAGAGTTAGACACAAATGCTACACGAAAATGACAAAGCCCAAGCCAACTAACCCACCCAACCACCCATTCAACCCATTCAATGTCAATGAACCGCAGCAACTCGCACACAAATGTATGTCTCTATGTCTGTTTGTCTGTCTGTCTGTATATTTATTTAGATACTTCACTTCACCTAGCAATATTGTCGCATTGGATTTGACTTTATTTGTTTATGGTTTATGACGTCTGATTATCTTGGGCGCGTTAACTTCAAGTTCGTTGCGCTTGGCCACACTCTAGACCTCAGACGTAAAGCTCGCCACTCCAAGCTGTTTACTACTTATGCTTGTATTCCACTTTATTGTCGCAGTCTGTCAAAGTTTTCTACAAATTTTGTGGGTTTATCGCTTCAAAGGTTTTTCCTATACACAACAATTGATTGAACATTATTAGCACTCAAGCATGAACAAATTCTATAGCAACGTTCTAGCGTTTCCAAGAGTAATTCGCTGTAGAGCTTAAGCATGTAACGCAGAGAGAGAGAGAGAGAGAGGGAGAGAGTGAACGATTAGAGACTTGCTCAATTCCCAAGGTAATAACAGCTATATATGATATATATATATGAATTTTCTTGATGACCCTCCAATCAAGACTTCACAACAAAATGAATATCATAGTCAATTTCGCTTGATTCAAGAGCGGAAAAAAGAGAGCGAAAGAGCAGAGATTTGCAAAATCACTAAAGTAATCAGATCTTTTCTTGATTAATGTCTTTACTACGATCATTACTTCTAAACAAAATATATATCATAGTCGACTTCGCTTGATTTAACTTATGCTTAAATTTGCAAAAGAGAGCTAGAGAGCGTACGAGAGGAGATATGCAAAAACTCTACATATATTTTTTATCATATAATCATTCCTTCTCAACCTAACTTCATAACAAAGTGTATTTCATAGTCGACTTTTGCTTGCTTTTAACTTTCCCGCATTTTTTTAGGTGCAGCTTCGAAGTTCAGAGTGCGGTTGCTTGAGTAATTTCGGAAATTGTTTTGTGGCAAAGGTGAAAATGTTGCAACGCTCAATGAAGCACTGGCCCTGGTTGGTTAAACGATAGAAAATTGTTCATGCTTGGACTTTTTTCTTCTTCTCAACAAACGAGAGAGAACCTAGACCACACCTAAGATAAAATCAATGCAGCTTTACTATGCAGCTATGCATAACTAAAGGTCTCAGTTCGTGACTCTATAATTAAGGCAACCATTGCGATTTGCATAAACTAAAAGTCATTCTTAATTAATCCACACAGACTGTGCGCGCTATGGCAATTGAATCTCTGATCGATAAAATAACACTTGTTTATTGATGACAATTGAATGCAAAGCTCGGATCAAAGATTAATTAAACATTAATAAATGCAGGCAGCGCTTGATTAATACACGTAGATTCCTAAACAATTTATAATTTATAAGACAATAGTTGACACATTACACAGTTAGTAAGGCGAATAGTTTAATCGACTGTTAAGTTCTCATATTAAGCTGAACTGCCAACGTTTGCAACTGTGTAAATGTGTTAATTGTTCACTAACTAATGATAGTTTAAATATAAACAAAGTAGCAACAAATGCAAATGAGGGCACGATCAGAACTAAACTTATTAATCAGACGTCATAAAAGTTCACGATTCCAAAGAAAATGGCAACTGGTTGTTAGGCATAGAAAAATTGAAATTAAAATTGAAATATATTTGGAATATATTTGTTACTAGGGCGACAACAAAAGAAAATTTAGTGGGTTTTTGTTCTATGATCGACACGTGGGATTTGCAGCTAGTCAACGAACTTTAGCGTTTGAAACGGGTTTTGAAACTAGCAAACTAACTAACTATTTTTATGGCTCAGCTCGTGTAGCTTTTTAAACAGCAGTTAATGTTGAAATACTTGCAGTCTAATTAGCGCCTACGATAGATCACCAGCAATTAACCCTAATTTGCCAAATGGCGCCCATTGATTGATGTAGTGCTGTGCAGCTTTCTCTTAAGCTTAATCTAGTCTGGCGTCTTATCAGTCTTTGGTTATCTTCAAATGATATGCAAGGTGCCTTTGGGTAATTCATCAAGCGCATAAACTTTCAGTTTCGAGAGCTCTGCTGATCGCCCATGTCATTATTGACATTACAAATGTTATTGATTGTAGAATCTCTTGCATTCGTTTCACTTTTCCACGGGGTTTTGGGGTTTTGCCTTTTTAGGGCGCTCCATGGCTCTCTAATCACGAAATCGAAAGTACATGTTAATTATTTCCACATACAACAATCACCTGCATTCATTGCAGGTATCGCCGTAGACTCGATCAATTTTCACTGATAAGCGCATTAGAGTTTTTTCGAGTGTGTGCGCTCCCCAGGTGTCAATCAAGACGCAGTCGCGGGCATTAAAGTTCGACGTCCATGCTTCAGTTATTTCTTATGCTTTTCATTGTTGTTTTTTTTTTTTTCTTCACTGTTGACATTTCTTTCTGCCTCGTCAACGTTGCATGCAAACAATGAAAACTGCTTTTTATACACCTTATGTAGCACACACACACACACATATATATATATAAGTGTGTGCATTTGGGTCTCAGACTGGCGACAGTAGCATTACCAAGCGTTTGCTTTTGACTTTTTTCAGCGACGCTTCAGCAATTCTGGGAAGCGTGCGATAGGCCAAGCCACAGCAATTATACGTAAAATGGGGCAAATGGGGCATGCCCCAGCAATGACAAGGCACTCAGATTGTTAGGCCCACATTCACTTGCGCTAAAGTTAGAAAAATAATTTACAAGCATTAAAAATTGCATTCGTAATGAGTTTGAATTCGCAGCTACCTGCAACATTGTGGCACAAAATTGAAGCTGAAGTTGCTGGCGCGTATTTAAATTCCCATCTGCAGCAATTCAATTAAGCCAATAAGAAAAACTAATTTGTAATGCGCGGCAGCGTACCGAGCGAATGACCAATGATCAGCTGAGCGTTGAGGGGGGGGCCGTCGGGTAGGGCGTGCAAATGACAAAGCCACTGGCGGCGGCGGCAGCGGCAGCAGCAGCAGCGGGGCAAATCCAATTAAAGTGGTGACAACGACGCTGCAGTCACTAAAAAGGGCAATTCGATGGCTTTGGCTTTGTCTGGGGAGCTGTTAGTTGGGGGCGGGGTCGGGGGCGGTGGCGCACATAAAAATTGAATAAAGCGCAATTTCAAATTGGTCTGGGGCAATGCCACCTGCTGTTGGTTTACATTTGCAAAAGTCGACTTCAAAGCAATTGCGACATAATTAAGTTGACAACAACAGCAACAAGCAAACGAACGGCAGCAGCAGCAGCAGCAGCAGCAAGTCCAAGCGATTGACACCAGTGACCCAGTTACGCGGCTTGGATAAAACTGGACGAACGCCTGGCGCTGGAACTGAAACTGGCTTTGAGCATTAACTACACGTCGCGCTGTCTGCGCAGCCAAAGCGTCTAATGTTGTTGTTGCTGTTGTTTGGTTGCTGCTGCTGCTGCTGGTCGCTTGAAATTGAAAATTAAAATTGTTAGACAGCGTGTCGCGCTGTCGCCTGTCACTGGCGTTTACTTAACGTTACGTATACGCAACGTATGCCAATACACTAGACTACAAAGAGTCAGCAGCAGCTCAGCTTAGACTACGACTGTATATAAAAGCTTAATTATTACATTAGAAGCTATTAAAGTTAAAAGCTATTTATTATTTATTATTCAAGTGCATATATATTATATTATTAGTTGCTTAACTATGCCTAATTATATGCTTAGGCATATTGCTTTAGTTTACAGCTACTTTTTTTGCTTAAGCTATTTTGTATTTTTATTTTTTGCGCACAGTTCATAACGCTTGACTTGCGCTATAATTGCAAATTTTGGTTGCTATTTTAACGGGTTTGTGTTGCCGGCTCAGTGACTGGCTGGTTGGCTGGCTGGCTGTCTGCTTTTGTTGCTGACTGCTGCCTAATTTCACGCCGTCAACGACGCCGACGCCGACGCCGCCGCCGACTCTAACTGCAGCTTGGCAGCGGCGCTTTTAATGTTTGCTCCGACGACGACAAAATCCAATTAAAGAAATTATGTTTACATACACACTTACGTACGTGTGTGTGTATGCGTGAGAAAATGTGTATTAGAGACTGTGGCAAATTGTTATTAAAACCATTACAAATAAACCAACAGCTTGACATACATAGCTATAGTTAAAGCATTTAAATAGTAAGAGAGAGAGAGAGAGAGAAGGAGGGGCAGGCGAGTTATTTGTTGAACGGATGAGCACTTAAAATGTTGACGCCTCAACCGCAAGTCCAAGCAGCAAAGTATTTTTTCTACAGCCAAGTGGTTTGCCAAGGATCTTTGATTGTTTTTGTAGGATGTGCTGCTAAAAGCAGCAAAAACATAACCTCCCCTCCCCCCCATCCACTTTACACACATGCTAGAGATTCTTAACAAATTTTTTAGCGTAATTCCTATGAAAACATACACAGCGCACTGAGATACATGCATAAGCCGTAGCTAAAGATACAAGATACTCGGCTCGCCTCGCATTGTGCAAAGGCTGAAGGTTGCAAGCTGCGCTGTTTATGAAAACAAATTGCTCAAATTACAAGCATTTCCTATAAAACGCAACGCTCTTCTCTGTATTTTTTATAAAATTTTATTCTCTCTCTATGTTGCGACACATGTAACTGAAGCAGTGAAGTGCGGCTTAAGTGCATTTATGGTATGGATTACACTTGAGCCAAAGAACAATTACACGCACACACACACATAGAGAGCTGACTACGTTTAAATATTCCAAAGGTAAGCTGCTTGGCAACCAGCGCTATCTTTATCATAAACCCGATTTAGTCACAAAAAATATGCGCAAGATTTTTTTAGCATTTCGTATGAGTCAACTGCATTTAAAAGGGAAACTAGATAAGCCATTGCTAATGCAAATAGATGAATAATCAAAACTAAAGACAGGTCTTTAATTTCAATGCGGGTTGTAACTAGTTTGACGTCATACTTATGGCTCATAGTTCAGTCAAATTTTTAGGCAATTGCAAGCAAAATGTTGAAATTGGTTGCAAAATTAATACTAATAAAATAGTTTGCTTAAGCACTTACCTTATAATATTGTAGTTGCTGAAAAAATTAAAACATAGTACTATTAATATATATTTTTATTTAAATGCAAATATACAATTTTTTTATATAAAAATAAAATTAAAACTAAGGCTCACTTGGAAATAGAATTCCGCTGAAAACATTTTCAGAGCAGAGTCTCTGTTTCATTTCGTGCTGCTCAATATTCCGTGGATTATCTGAGGCACAGTGGAATAAAATAAAATTTAAATGAAATTCAAATGAAACTTATTTCTGTGGCACCCCCGAATTATTTTAGCTAAAAATTAAATTGATTAAAAATCTATGCTATAAATATATTATTTTATTATTATTGACAGAAAAATTAAAATAAATCAGTCAATAGCTGTAATGATTTTATCTTAATCTAGTTATTCTCATATCCCCTACCATTATAGTATTATTTTATTATTATTATTATTACAGTATTAAAGTAAAGTTGCCAAATAGGTAATAGCAAACTAATTTATCAACAAATACACATATGAATAAATTGGAATTTTATAAAAATTTTATAATCGTTATATATTTAAATATGCAGCATTGCCTAGTCCAATACTATGTAGCATAAGAAATTAACTCCTAAGTTTAATTGAATGTGTAATAAAATAACAGCATAATTATATATTATAAATTTAAACAAAAATGTACTGCACACTTTATATAAACATTGTGTATATATTTTAGCTTTCTTCATTTATCACATATAGCAATTTAATATGAGAACAATTTGGTAATGTATAATTATTTTATTAAAAAAGTTACTCATGCAATCAACACGCAAATTACTAAATTCCATTTTTGTTTTTATTACATTTAATTATGTGCCCAAGGTAATTGCCTAATATATACGAGTTTTACTTTTATTGAAATTAATTTCATAGCAAATTTGTGTGTTTTGTGCTATTTTAAGCAATAACCTTGCTGCTTTATTTATTTTCCCAAGAACAACTTTCACTTGCAGCTATTAAGACTCGCATTTAATTAACGTTAAGCAAGCTCATGAGATAAAATTTGACTTAGTCGCCCAACTCTTGTCTGCTCATTGATAACTGCTGCTGGCGTTTCGAAGGACTCAAAGGACTATTTGCACCACAGGAGCAGCAGCAGCAGCGAAATCAACTTGAGTTGACTTGAGCAGCAAATTTATGACACTTTCGTTACTCAGCAGGCAAATTTCCAAGTAAAACTTAACTAAGCGCTATGAACTATCAACAGATAATAGAGACACACGCTGCTCAGCTTCAGCCCAGGCTCTGAGCATAGAATGTGTGACTATTGCGTTTGGCATTTGTGCTGGTTCCTGGAATAAATTGAAGACCATAATTATGCTCACGCTTACAATTTGGCTGGCAGCCTGTCAATTGCAAAACATGGCAAAAAAAAAAAGAAAAAGAGCAAACAAAAGGAGCGTAGTGTGAGCTACCTGAGTGAGAGACACACAAGTGTCTTGTCCTTGCTCGAAAATTCATCTACGAAAAATGACAATGCCAAGGGCTCCGACTTCGACTACGACTCCCACTCCTGCTGTTGCTTTGCTTTGGGTTTAATGCGAGTCTTTGACAAATCAGCAGGCTGGCTGTGGATTTATGAATAGACCTTGGCACACACACACACACATCCTGTGTCATCCTGTGTGCCTGCCACTGATCGCTTCATTATGCAGCAGAACATGTCAATTTGCCTTGAGGCTACATTTGCTGCAACTGTTGCTCAACACACAATGAAGAAGATTTTGTGAAGCTCAAAAGCAGATAAATCAATTTGTCGTCTGGGCTGTCAAGTCATTAGGCCAGCAACCGAAAAAAGAAAATATTTTTATTATTACCAGAGCTTAAGACTGAGCTGCGCTCAAAAATATTTGCAATGCGAGTAATTTAGATTGATGGGCCAGCTGATAAGCCTCAAGGATAACAAAGTAACCAAGCGAGAGAGTGAGAGAGCGAGACAGCATAAGTGTTCTGGCTGCTGCGTTAAAAGCCTTTTGGCTTTTGCTAATTTTATGACTAGTTCGTGACAGCAACTTGGCGAATCCTGCAGGATCCAGGACTGCTCGAACCTGTTACGCGCCGCATGTGCGTATTAAATTCAACGCTCAACCTCACGCCACGCCACGCGCTTTGCCTAAAATTTTCAGTTTTTATTTGCCTTTTATTTATTTTATGTGCCCACAGTTTTCCCAAATATTTTCTTTCGTCTGTCTGTGTGTGTGTGCGCACGCTTCGCACGTTGTTTTTCCAGAAAATTAGTTTAAAAGCATCATAAAATAATTTTCATGCTCACACCGGAAATTCTGCGCGTTTTGCGTGCGCATTTGTTTTTTTTTTATTGTTGCTCTTGCCTGGCTTTGAACTTTGAGCCTGCTTTACCACCCACACGATTTTATATACACTGCCAATTTTGAAAGCATAACCTCTGTAGCTCAAATACTCTTATTTTAACTGCAGGCCACGCTATGATGTGCTCAGGTGTCTAAATGGAGAACTTGATGGCCCCATCAGCATCATTTGGCGATTCTCTTTTTGAGAATTATCCACACAGCGCGCATCGTAAAACGTTCCACAGTCAAATTAGATTTATGCGTTTTGCTTTTGGCTGAGATTTTCACAATTTTATTGCCAATGGCAAATGCTTGTTGCCCTCAGTCAGTGATGCTTAATTAAAGATACGAACGTTGAGCATTGAAATTCAATTGAAGTTTTTTTACAAATAAATGAAATTTCATATTTATGGCACATCATAACTTAAGCATTTATCACAATTCGGTTAACAATATAAGCAATGAATTTCCTGTGTAAACAAGAATGTAATTTCCTTTGCTCTCCAAACTAAAAAAAACTGACGCATCACCTTGAGTCGCATGTCCTGGCGGCTCATTCATAAATCAATGCGACAAGTATTGTTAATTTTTGTTACTCCTGCACTTAGGTAAACATATTTACTTTTTAAGGAAGCCTCTTAAGTGGCAAGAAAGAAAAAAACTGCTGCCTCATGTTTGTAGCCTGGGAAATATGAAACTCGAAACTGTCGACAGCTGACGAAACGAAGTTTCCAATGCATAATAAAACTCTAAACTAAAGCAAGTTGTTCTACTCAAAAGTTGACTCATCTGCTCAACTCCAAATGCAAACATAAAGTTTGTTCAAGATTTTTCGGAAAACGTGCTTAAGCCATAAATATCAATTAACAAAGATAAAGCTACTAAGGCCTGCCTGCCGGCCATAGGCCAAGAATCGAATATAAAAAAAAAAACAGAACACTAATTGCAGCGCTAGCCGGTGGTCCATAAAAGCAAATGGAAACGGCTCCAAAGGAAGTCGTTAAATTGATAAGGACGCTGCTGCAGGAAAAGCAAACCCGAAAACGAAAACTGTGCTAGACCAGGTCACGTTCCAATTGCCGATGACTCAGAGCCCAAGAGCTCATTGCTCTTTGTGCTCAATTCTCTAGTACGCAGCCTCACTTCTCCAATGGGCTTATCAATCAGTGAGGCGGCACCGCTGATAAGCAGCTACAAATTTGATGACGCAATCGTTGCCTACACCCCTTGCCCTGCTGAGCTGAGCCACTTCCTGGTAGTTACTGTTTCTAATTTGTTGCTCACTTTGTTTGATGATGTGACGACGACGACGACGACGACGGCTCTTTGAACTTGGCCTACGGCTCTGGGCTGCGTTTTATCTCCGTTGTCTGCACCTCACACACTGCCACGAGTCTCGTAGGATGTTGCTGCGGCTTATCGGGTTGCCAGTGTGGTCCTTATCTAAGCATGTGCTACCCTCTGCCTCCTACTAAGGTGGGCTGTGCCTGCTATTTGCAGAATTCCACAGTTGTTTGCCTTTTCAGACTCTGTTCTGTTTAGTCAACAACAATTCCAACCCTGACCTAAGTCAAATCTTTGTTTTCTAGCCCGCCTAGTCTAGAGTTCTTATCTAACGCCAAAGTTGCTAAATCAAATGCCTGCCTTAGTACACTTGTTGTTTGTTTATCAAGCAGCTTATCTCTGGCTAGATTAGCATTGCATATAATTTGTATATAACTCGATTGGTTTGGCCTAGTTAGGCGAATACTTCAACATATTGCTGCCATCATAAAAATAACAAAATATATTCAATGCTTTAATTATGAGAAAATTACAAGAGTTTAATGAAAAATTGAACAGAAAATGTTAATTTTCTTAATTAATGTTAAGATTAATGGAAACTCTTTATCGTGACATTTAAGATTTTCTACGGAATTTACTACGTATCGTCCATGGCGCATGGAAGATTCCTTGCAATTAGTTACTAACTATTTAATTTATTTAAATTATTTCCGAATATATTTAATGTAATATTCACTTGTTTTCTTCTTATTCATTTACTTTAATGTTCTTGCCTCCTGAAAATGCAACTTAGTCTATCATTTCTCACTAAAAAATAATCTATGAAGTAAATTCTCTGCTCAGCTGGTATCAAGGCAAGCCCAATAATTAAATGATTAGTACAAACTAAGTTTTAATATAATTAAATATCAGCAGCCTAGACAGTAACAAACCTAAGCGAAATTACTAAACGGACTAGATTATTATATTGTAAAGTTATTCGAAAATCACATCTCAGGGATAATCTAGACTGTTTTGTGGTGAAATTGTGGTTACTACAGTTGTGTCTTGCCATTCTTCGAATTGATTCTCGGTTATCACTTTAGACTGCGCGGTTCTATGATTTACTCGGGACCTCAGCTTTCTCGCATATTCAGTTTTGCGAACTCTGAATTCACCTTTCCAGCGTTTTTTCTCTTTGGAACGGGTGGTTTTGCGATGCAGCAAATCGTCGTTCATAAAATCCAGCGTCAGAGCAGGTTCAGTGACTTGTTCTGTTGTCTCTATTGTTGTTGTTTGATGTTTCTTTTCGTTGTCGTAGGGATATATTATGCCATTGCGTATATTGGGAGGATCATACATATCGTCTGTCAAATAGCGAAAAGGTATTAAGTTGAACATTAGCGGGAGTTCGGTTGCGTTACCCATAAGATCGTGCACTCTAGCATTTCTTGCAGTTGATAATCTTTTCATAGCGACTGTGGACGAAGTTTCGTTAGTCGTTGTGCTTCCTTCCATGGACGGACTCCAGTAGAACGTCAGCCAGTAAATGATAAGAAAATCGTGAAAAAGTATCACCGACGCCAGTACAAAGTCATGCAGACGCATTTCCGCAAATCTTCCCCCATGTATAGTCTGCGCATGATACATCACAAACTAAAGCGACTAATTAGAACTAAGGCTAAGGGCTGACTAGCTTTACTCACCAGTAGTACAGCCAAGGATATGGGAAACTGAACGAGACAAAAAGCATAAGTGAATATTTCGTATATAAGCAAGTGGCACATGAGAAAAAAGACGGCCATGAGCAGCATAAGAAATGCAAAGATGAAGATGACAGCAACATGCAGCGTAAAATCTAACTAAAGCGCTCAGATTCAAGATCAAACTAGAGAGCATTTCATATAGCATACGACTTACCTTTCTGGGCAGAAATGCGCCAACGATGAGAAAAAAGCAAATGAGCAGTACGCAGCAAACAAATCCTATAATCATGTATAACAATTTAATGCGTGCAATTAAGCAAAAGAGCGATATGACTTGCAATTCGACCTAAGCAAAAAGATGTTAGTTAGAGAAGTTATGAAGGAGTTCAGAGCTTACAATTATAAAAGCAAATATCAAAGCTACAGCTTTTTTAAAACGCAGCTTCTCCACAAAAATGAAAACCGCCAGCAATATTATGGCCAATATGAAGGTCGCAGCGCATATGTAATAATACTTGTAGAATATGTCAGCAGCCGCATCGCTAAAGCATTTAGAATATATAATCATAGTTTCTCTTAAATTATACAACACTTACACAAATACAATTATAAGCCATTGTGCCAAGGCCAGCAGCAGCCAGACAAAGAAGAGTATATAAACCTTCATTGCAAACTTTCGTCGAGCCTTCTTGTATGCCCTATAGACAAACTGCGTGGAATCCATTCTGACGTCTCAACTATGAATGTGGCCGCTCTTTGTATTTTCAACTACACGCGTTTCTACTTTGCAGCCATTTGATGTTTTGTATAGAATATAAAAAGCAGTGTAGTGTATTTAATATAAGCAACATGTTTTCTTATTCTTCTATTTGTATAGAAAAGCTAATACGATAGATTCTGTAACAAAAAAGCATTAAATAGGAATTTATGAAGAATTGGATTTCATTATTCCCAAGATCGCTTAAGCTATAATATTGAATAATGCAAGTCATAATAAATTTCTTCAATACTAAACTAATCAGCGCAATAATTTGGTAAATAGTGATCAGCATTAAAAATTTTAGAAGAATAATTCATAATAATGCAGACTTTGAACAATAGTAAAGTAGTAATTTTACTTGTTGAAAGTCTGCATTGCTATGAATTATATTTAATCATAATTAATTTAAGGCAATAAAGGCAATAAATACATTCAAGAGTGTTTTAGCAATAAATAAAGTTGTTGAGGCTTAACGTTAGATAAATATATGGATAAAGAAATCTTCCTCATCTGCATTGAACTTCGTTATTTGCCAAAGCATATCTTAACGATATATATTAAACAATATAATGACAACTGCCAGAGCAACTGAAGCAGCAAAATAATAAAGTCAACTTAAATGAATAGCAGATGCTTCAACAATTGCAGAGACTGTGACAATTTGAAGAAAATGTTCATTTGCTCAATGCTGCCAACTAATTTGCGCTTGTTGGCAAATTTAGCACAAAATGTAAATAGCGTAAAGTCAAAACAGCTCAAACTGTCAGCGTCGAGTGTTAAAAATGTTAAACAAACAACAAGAGCGAACTAATGAGCTAACTGACAAATGCAGCGCAAATAAACAAAACCGTAACTCAAAGTTTAACCAAACTGAGTGGCAGCTCTCGATCTGTCAAAGCGGCAAGTTTACCTACCCCGCTTAGCCTCATATGAGGTAAGCTGACTGGCTGGCAGCTGTGTGAAGCCAATTTGCATACAAAACCAAAAGCTAATGCCAGTCACAAGCTGCTGCGTCACACGCCGCGTATACGCAACAAAAAGAATCATTTAGCGACACATTTGGCATATCAAAATTGGCTTCAAATTCAGCTGCCGTGTGCGTTGTCGTTTATTACCCCACAACGCCCGCCCAAGTGACAAGTGACGATGGAGTCAACTATAAAATACTTGCGACTGCTGCTGCCGTCAGTTCAGTGTTTAGTCAAGTCGGCAGTGCTTAGGTCTAGCTATATCCCATTGCTTGACTTGCATGCAAAATTAATTACGAGCAAAAATTTATTTACGATGCTGACGTCGAGTTGGAGCTGCCGCTGCTGTTGTTGTTGTTGTTGTTGTTTTTGTTGTTGCTATTGCCATGCGACACTCATAAAAGTTTTACGCTTTGGCCCTAACCAAATTTAGCGGCAGTATCTGTCCAAGTCCAAGAGAGCCGAGCCGAGCCCAATGCATTGCAGCTTAGATCTTCGCTCCAGTGCCGTATTCAGTATGCGGCCCATAAAACTTCAAGTAGCGCTGACATTTTTGGAGCTGCATTGCAGTGGCAGTCGCCGCGTTGCGGTTGTCGCTGCAAATTTTACGAGCTCCAGCCCAGCCAACCCAAAAATCACGACCAAACAAGCTGAAAGTGCGAAATGAAATTTTGAAATTTTAAGCAGACTAAAAACTCTCTTCCTACCTCAATCTCTCTCTCGCTCTTTCGTTCTGTATCTCTGTGTTTATGACTTAGCTATAAACTGAAAGCTCTGCAGCTGCAACAGTTGCTGCCCTTGCAAACTGCAACTGCAACTGTTGCTGCTGTAAACTTCGAATAGTACATTCCATAAAGTTTCAGTTTAGCTTGCCTAAGTAATAGAGCTGTAATTTGTTGAGTGAAACATCTACATGACTTCATCTAAAAACAGGTGAAATGCAATTCTAAACAGAGCTTTTCAAATGACTCAAGTGACTTTTTCTTGCTTTAAGCATGAGCTGTGGCTAAATTATTAAATTTAACTAAATTACTCAATGAGTTCACTATGGAATTTTGATTTCAAATAATTTTCTGTAATAACTGTCAGATGTAATCAAAATTTTGCGGCCGTTTTGTAAAAATTTTGTAGTTGTAAAAAAGATAAACTTTTCGATTTTTTGTATTTGTATTTGTGGCTCGCATTTAATTGTTGTCTGTGTAATACGCATGTGCTATGAATGATGCCCATGAAAATTATCGCTATTATAAACGCGCAAGACGCAAGTTTGCATTAAAAGTTTACATATATCTGGCCCTATGGATACTTCTGGCTATGATACAATGGTTGTTAGTGAGCATATTGTAAGTATATATGCTCTATATATATGTATATACACCAATCTATAATTATGCAGCGCTGACTTTGGAGAAATTTTTATCAAGTACTACTTTATCTGCTTCATAACGTTTTTCGTGGCGATTCTGCTCTTTGTCATCTTTATATTCGTCGAGAAATTGCGCTTCATACCATGCGTGAACGTTACTGTCGCCTTTATAATTGTAAGTCCTATTGCTAACGATTCTAATTATTAAAGACTACTTCGTCTAGGTAGAGCTGCAAATCATATCAGCATTTACGTTGATAGCAGAAGTAGAGATGGTCCACTTTCTTGTCTTCTTCTTTGTCAGTGTGATCATACTAGCCGTGTTTATCGTAATTGGCGCACTCTGTCCACATGAGGTTAATATAACGACCATTCGTGAGATACTCAGCGACTAAGCTTTAAAATTTTCTATAATATAGATTGATCTTACTATGGATGTTGCTATACTTTTCATAATGGCGTTCATCTTTCTTCTCATGGGAGTCTTCTTTCTAATGGTTACTTTAATCAATGATAAGTTGTATCCATTTTTATATTTACTCTTCGAGGTTCCAATTACTTTCCTCATATGCCTGGTAAGTTATTTCAAAAGAATCAACGCCTCAGCTGCTGGCAGCGCTAATACTTTTTTTTCCCTCTGTTCAGTTTATCATGTACCATGCTCAGACTATTCACGGCAGTCGCTTTGCAGAGATGCGCTTGAATGACTATATACTGGGCTCCTTAATACTATTTCATGATTTTCTTCTCATATTTTGGATGACATTCTACTGGCAGCTTATAGTTCGTCCACTTGATAAGAAATCAGCACCTGAGACCGAGGAAACAACAACTAGTGTAAGGCCAGGCGGAGGTAATGGAGGTGGAGGCGGCGGCGAGGAGACTCCAGCCGAAGGTGATACTCCAGCCGAAGGTGATACTCCAGCCGAAGGTGATACTCCAACCGAAGGTGATACTACAGCCGAAGGTGATACTACAGCCGAAAGTGATACTACAGCCGAAAGTGTTACAAGCGCCGGCAGCACAGGCAATACAACTGTGGCAGAAGGGGAAAAGAAGACCACAGCAAAAGGAGGCGCGGAAGAGAATCCCACAGAAGCAGGCGCGGAAAAGAAGACCACAGCAAAAGGAGGCGCGGAAGAGAATCCCACAGAAGCAGGCGCGGAAAAGAAGACCACAGCAAAAGAAGTCGCGGAACAAAATCCCCCAGAAGGAGGCGCGGAACAAAAACCCCCAGAAGGAGGCGCGGAACAAAACCCCCCAGAAGGAGGCGCTCAACAAGATGACGAGAAAGAATTCGGCATAAACGACCTTGATATGGAGTCATACTATCGTTGGTTGAAGTCAAAAAAAAAATACAAAGGATCAACCACAGAGAGATCACAAACACGGAGAATTCCACTCTTCTACCATAATAATCGGCATAACGCTGACATAATGCATGCCGCACAAAACTTTTATGAATCGGATGCATTGGACACGTCTGGCGCAACTCGACGAATTACCTACGAATCACATCAAGTCCCAAGAACACAATCCAACATACAGCAAACACTGTCGACGACAACAGAGCCCATTATTACACGCCAAACAGTTAGCACAGAGGCAGTTTCCAGCGAAGTGAATCAAACAATTGCAGAAACTTTTAGGCCAGTAATAGAGGTACAAACCGCTGGAGATGTTCCAGACAAGATTATTCCAGAAAATATGCATAATGAAGACTACAGAGAAAACATTCACGAAGAATAAGCGAACGGTGATTTCATCATTATGTGTGTGTTGCCAAATTTATGCCGACAGAACTATTTGATTGGGGCCATTAAATTTTAAGTACAACACAGCGCTATTGTATTATTAACTGATTAGAGTTGCCAGCAAATGAGCCTTGGGAAAGGCAGTAAACAAATTGCGAAACGTTACTTTAACTCTCTAAATGGATAATTTTGAATTCAACGCAAATTCGTTCGGAATTTTATTCATTAAAAATAATTTGTATTATTCTTGATTTATAATTAAAATCTACAACATGTATTTTAATATAAATCAAGAATAATGCTATTCGATATAACAAAATTAAATGCACATTTCTTTTCGCCGAATATTTATTTATCACTGTTCGTTTAACGCAAATCTCATCGGATGAACTAACAAACATGATTTTCAATACAAGCGCAGTGCAGCGCATTTGACTTCTGCTGGTGTTGAAGTCAACAGCATGTGGCAATGATAGTCGCAGACCACGTTCCACTTGTCAATGGTTGCATGCCCCTCTCTCAACGTGCATACAATTCGCTTCGTTCTTCGCTCTCCCCCCATACAGAGAGCTCGTTCAGGCCGCCGTTTGGCTGGCCGCCCGTTTAACTGGCAGTCACTCATGACTGTGACCTGAACCAGATACACGATGCACGATAATATAATTTATGGCCCTGTTTGGGTGTCTCTTGTTGCTTCGCTGCGCATTATGGAATGTTTGATGTGGCATGTTACAATGCTTATCCGTCTGTCCGTCCGTCCATTCGTCAGTTAGTCAGTTAGTCCCCTACCTCGTTGATTCGTTCGTCGACTCATCAACAAATCGTACATTTGAATACAAATTGCAGCATTAAAGGCGAGCGGGCGCTCAAGCTTCAACAAAAGTGTCAAATTTGACATGAAATTATTTATGCTCGCACCGAAAACTTTACCTTACCCAAATAATATTACAGTTAACACACACACACACACACACACAGACTCGTGTTTTCCCCAGTGCAAAAGGCTCAGTTGGCTTTGTTTAGAGTTGTTTATATTATTTCTTTGCTTTTTTGCATAAATATTTAAGTTGTTTGCTTAAACCAAGACTTGTATCTATTTGTTCACAGTAAATGCATTTAAGTTTGAGATTAGTTAGTTTTCATATAAATATACTTGCTACTTAGCTTACTTCAGCTTCAGCTAGTAACTGCAACTGACAACATTTAATGCTAAACTTGTGTGTTTCGGTGCTTGTTCAAAAGGTGCTAACTAACAATTTTATTGCCTTTAACAAAGAGAAATTAAAGTTGAAATAAGTCTTAGGCATGTTTAATTAACAGAATTATGTTATATGGTCCCAACTACAAATTGAACTAAAACCTGTGTCAAGTCAATAAATAATTGTTAACTAAATGTGATTTTCTGACAGTGTAAGCAGCAATCTCTTGCTTCAGTTTAAGCCAATTGGGTCGCTCGATTTTTCCGCACGTGCGTGATTTGCATAAGAAAAATACAACCAAACAAATAAAACTGAAATCAAATAAATGGAACTTAGCAAAATTTAGATATATATATTGTTTAAATAAAAGTAAAGCGTTTTTATAGTTGTGTATGTTTAATTTTGTTGCATGTTTGTTTTTTTTTATGCATAGTTTTCTTCTTCTTGATTATTAACATTTAGGCTTAGACTACTTTTTACACATATATAATAAATAATACTCAGTCTTGCATAATACGCGATATATATAACAAATGTTGAACTAACTAAAAACGAAACCAAATCATCACCCAGCAGTGTGTGGGCAGCCGATGATGCAACTATTTATTTACAAGTGACTAAGCATGTAACCAGCATCTAGCTGCTCCCATCTCTGCTACCAGTTTAGTGGCTGGGCAATCACGCGGCAACAACAACAACCAATGAGGCGCAATCATCGTCGGCAGCTGCCGCTGGCAACAAACTTTGTGCAGCTTCTGTCGACACATGCCGCCGCTCCTCAGGCTCCTCGTGCTGCTCATCCGGCATGTTAATGCAAATGGCTGGCAAGGCTTTGTCCGTCTGGTCTGCAGTCAAAGCTGCGGCTGGGGCTGTAGTCAGTGTCGCTGACAGTTTGCACTTTTGCAGCTTATTCGTTTGCTGCTGCAATTCGTCCTTCTCCCAGCTGCTAATGCAGGCGCGGTGGCGATGCTGATGATGATGATGGTGATGCACGGCCGCCAGGCTTGGATATACAAACTTCATGCCGTAGGCAAAATGACGCGGCTGATGATGCAGCGCCTCATCGTAGCTTGGCAGGCCCGTGGCAATTGTGTAACAGGGCGGCGATTCAATTTGATAAAAGGCGGCTTCTCCACCAGCTCCAGCTGCAGCTGCAGCCGCATTTGGTGGCAGCTGCTGCAGCAAGCGGCTGGCATCGCAGCTAATCAGGTGATTGACTGGCGCCATGCGAGGAGTACGAATCGTGGTGGGGCAGCTGAGCGCGTATATCCTTGTCTAAAAGAGAAGTAAGAGAAACAGAGTTTAGCAAAAGTTGTCAAAGAGTAAGTGGGGGAGTGGGGGAGTGGGGGAGCGCGACTGGGATCAGAAATCAAACTTTGACTTTGACAGTTGTCTCATTAAATAGCTGGCAGGACACTTGTTGGCTCCGAACTTGGACGCATTAAATTCAATTTAGCGTAAAGGCGCAAACGCTTCAACTTTTGTTATATATGAAGCGCTTATTGAACAAAAGTAACAACAACAAAAAAAAATGTAACAAAAAGCGAATGCGAGAAAACAACTTTGTTTTCTTTTTGCTTTGTGCGCTGCTGACCGGAAATGCCAGCGAGCGAAGCTGCCCCAAAGTTTTTTTTTATGCACAACTGACGAACTGACGAACAGTCGGAGAGTCAGTCACTCATGCCGGAAGTGAGGCGCGTGTGGCACAGCATAAAACAGAATCCAAATAAAATACATGTATATGCAAATGTTCGTTTGTCTGTCTGTCTGTCTGTGTGCGCTTAAAGGCGCTGAAAAGTAGGCAACTGCAAATAATTTAATTTGAAATTTTTGCAATTAGACAGAACCAAATGCAATTAAAGCAGCAACAAAATTGTAAAACAACAAAAATTGTAATCAAATTTTATGTTGCAGGCGACAAACGAATTCTGTTGGCAAAACTTCAGCTTGCCACAAAAAGCTGCACACACTTTGGGCAGTTATTAAATGCAATTGAAACTGTATTTAATAAATAAAAGCTGCTGCCTTGCACTTTATTCAATTGCAAGCAGATATGTGTATACTTTTTAATTAATTTGTTGCTGCAGTTTTTCTTTTTTTTCGGCTAGAAATTGTTAAATGCAAGTATTTGCAACAAATGGTTTTCCATTAAAGCGAGAGGCAACAAAAACGGCACGCATTACAATATTAAAAACACAGCAGCAGTTACACACACACACACACACAGAAGAGTGTTGTGCAGCTGGCAGCGTTTGTTGATTTATTGTTATAACTGTAGCACATACGCGGCAATGGCAACAGCTACGGCTACGGCTACGTATACGTAATATATTTTTTTAATATTTTTTTTTGGGCACTGGCCAGCGAGCAGCGAGTGCCTGACAGCCCCATTCGACTTTTGTTGCATTTTTTGATAGACAGACGGCGGCGGCAAACAGTGCCCCAATAGTGCCCACGCCTTGCCACACGTTGGGGCAGGCACTGTGCTTTTGGCCATGTGGGTTGTTGGCTTAAAAGCAGCAACGTGAAAAAAAGAAGAATTAGCAAGCCATTTGTTCGCTGCTTTTTTTCTTGTGCTTTATGCTGTGTGCTCGCTGCGCCAAAATGTATGCAACAATTTAAATTCATTGCAATGAGCTGACGAACGCTGAAGTGCGCGACAATTGAGCGTCGCTCTCTGCCTCTCACTCGCTTTCTCTTATTTATATATTTTTTAATAATAAATAAATGGCGCTGCAACATTTTCATAAATGTCTGTTAATTTTTTAAGCGCTTGCTGCTCGCTTTGAGGTTGAAATACAAAAATGTTTAATCGGATTCGGGCAGCTTATCGACGTTTAATACAGGAATTCGAATTGCATGGACATTATTGTTAGCCTTTAAATAGTTTAGCACTATTTGAGTTAATTAGCAACAAACATTAAGCGTAAAACAATTTGGTTAATTACTCAGCACTCAATTTGCAAACAAAAGGGCAAAACAAAGAAAACTTTTGCTTTATATGTGTGTTATGTGTGTAGAACATGGATTGGTGCATGCCACAGCAGCAGCAGCAGCAGCAGCTGCTAGTTTTTGCCATATTTATTTGGCAGTCGCCGCAGCAGCAGCAAAGCCATTAAAAATTGAAAAAGCCAACAGAGCCGAGAGCGAAGCGAGAGAGAGAAGCTAAGAGTAACTTTTTGTGCTGTGCTACGCTTAATTACATTTTTATATGCAAGTAAATTATGCACAAGCTATACAACATAATAAACACTGGCAGCAGCAGCAGCAGCTCCTGTTACAAGGACCTTTGTTGTTGTTGTTACTTTGCTTTAATTTACAAGTGCCTGGCCCCTTTGGCTGTTGTCCTCTTAATAAATTCAGTTGTATGCTCGACTCTAATTGATAACAAGCCAAAACTTTGGCAGCTCTCTCGCTCACTCTCTGTTTGTGTGTGTGTGTGTGAGCCTTGTTTAATAAATAAACTGTAAGCTGAGGTAAGTAGCAGCAGCTGACGTTGCAGCACTCCGAGTCGTTAAGTATTTATAAGGTAAGCAACAAGGCTAAGAGAGGGAGAGAGAGGGCGAGTGGGAAGCTGAGCGTAAGCGAAGCAGCGACTTAAGCCAAGTTTGCTTAATTAAAAAGCTCACCACACACACACACAGAGACATACTAAATGCTATCTATGTAGGCCAGTTCAGAAAAAAACGTAACTAAAGCCAACACGACACTAACGAAACTAATTAGACGCACAGGCGCCCAAAAGTAGGCAACGCACACTAACACACACACATATCGCTCAAATTGATATTTTACGTAGTTGTTGCCGTACGTCGTGTCGTCTCTCGTAATCGTGGGCAAAAGTTTTTAAGGCTCGTTAGCACAAAATTGACAGTTTGACAGTTGAGTTGGCCATACTTTAATTCCACCCACTCACCCCCCGCCCCTACGCCTAAGCAAACAGCTTGTGCTTTTAGTTGCTTCTCTTTTTTTTTTTTGGGCAGCTTGTTGTATGTTGGCCTAAATAAATCATTTGGCTAAATTGCTGCTGCAAAAAGTTTGACACTCGAGTGGAGATTCTTTCGGTTCCCTTCCTAATTATGTGTAAACTGTGCGAGCAACAGGTTTTAGTTCAAGCTTAAACTTAAAGCCGAAACGAATTTAACTTTAACTTTTAGTTTATGTCTTGTGCGCTTGTTTTATTGTTATGACGTTATAAGCCAAGTTGCTAAAATGTATGAAAATGGCCAACAAAATTGCGCAGCACTGCAGCCAACATTATCACGCCCATAAAGTGAGCAGTGTATGTGTGTGCTCCCCTCAATTTAATATATTATAAATATGCAGCATATATAAAATACATACACATTTATTTTGTGGCCATAATAAACTTGCCTCTGACAATTTCAAAGCGCGCCAAAATTTATGAGACCAAAGCAGAAGGGGCCTGTGCCCATATCTGCATTTTATATTGTTTAGCCTGAATGAATGGCCAAGCGATAAGGGCTGCCAAAAATTGTCAGACAGCGGCACTGAGACTGAGACTGGGAGCTGGGCTTGGGCTTGGGGATTTTAGTGGCCTTTGGAATACTTACTGCATTTTTTCCATGTGCGAAACTTGCGATAGAAGTAGCAGCTGAAGAGTATGAAGACAAGCGACAGCACCACCAGCGATGTGACGACACCAATCCACAAATAGTTAATGATCGCATGCATATCCGCATCGCCAAAGATTTGCTCCCAACTCGAGGCGGCGTTCGCATCCGTTGCCGCCTCATCGCGCAAATCCGCCAGATCCAGCACCACCGAGTTGGACAACTGTTCGGTGCTGATGCTGGCCGAGGCAGCTGGCGCGGCAGCGCTGCCAATGCGCTGCAGCAGCGCGTTGAACGAATGCAGCGCATCAATGTGCCGCAAATCGTGTGCGCTGGGAATCTCGAATGTGATTTGATTCTGCTGCATGTGCTCCGCTATGGCAGCGGGACTCATGCTGCTCGCTGGCGCCGCTATAAACTCTGCATACAGCTCCGGAGCGCTGGTCGTAGTCTCCGGATAATCCGTGGTCAGCGACATTTTGTTTAGATTATTTGGGTTTTAGCACTTTAACTTTATGTTTTGTTTTTGTTATTTTTGTTGTTATTGGCACACGCGTCACGACACGTAAACAAAACGCACTACTCTCTATATTTAATCATTGGTCGCGTGTGTGTTTGAATTTCTGAACAGTTCAGTTCGTTCTCGTTCGTTTAGTTTGCAGTTTTTCAACGCAGCGCGCAATGCGTCTGTTCACTTTGATAGTTCGTTGTCGACTGATTTTACACTCTTGAGCGCAAAGCGTAGGTAAGCAAAAATTCTAATGCGCTCTCTTGCGCGCGCTCTCGCTCTCGCTCTCAGCACTCGTTGCTCACGCTCACGCTCATTTCGTTGAGTTGAGTGCGCTACGTCCTGAGCGCTTTAAATTTCTGTTGCATGCTTTCTCCCTTTTTCTTTCTTTCTTTTTTTTTTTTTGGTTGTTTTCTTAAACGTTCTATGTCGTCTTTAGCGCTGACCTAGTTGCAAAACGCTCGCTTTTTGACCAGAGCACGACACCAAAAAAAAAAAAAAAAAACAAATAAAATTGTCGACATCGTTTTAAGCTAAAAACTTCAACCCGGTCACGTTCGTCTTGCAATTGAGAAGACGAAGACGCTTTAAGTTTTCAAGCTTCCCACAGCAACAAAAACTTCTAATGAGACTTGCGAACAGGCGCAAAACTTGAGTTGATAGTTTCTAGATTTATAAGCAAAACGTTGCTAAAGTTTTTCAACAGCGCTTAAAATTATTGAAAAGTAGAGCAGCCGGCAAAAAAAAAGTGCAGCAGCAATTCAAATCTCAGTGCTTGTCTCCCCTGAGAGTTGCTGGAGTACGTGCAAGTCCTTCAATTGCCAAACTCAAAACCAAATGCCGGACAGCAGGACTCAAAGGCTTTGTGTTGTGTGATGCGCTGCATCGACAACATAACAACAACAATCAGAATCAAAACGTGCTCAGAAAGTGGAACAAATGCATTGCTCAGCTGCGCTCAAGTGAAATGAGCGTAAACTCAAGTCAAAAACCGGTTTCTGCTGCTTGCGCTCTCACGCTCTCGCTCTCTCACTCAAGCAAGGGGCATTTGCGCACTCGCGGCGCTGTGAGCGCTGAGAAAATTTCCCTGCTCACGTTTGAGTGCGCGACTCAAACTAAATTTTGAACTGCGGCTGCACTATGGAGTTTTTGCCTTTAATTTTCAAAAGTGCTCAACATAAAATATGTATAATTCTAACTAAAATATAAATTGCTCTTCATTTTAATATAATTTACCAATGTTAAATTAACTTTAACAAAAGTCAGAAAACATAGGCATTAACTAAATGTAAATTAAACAACAAAAGGCGCTGCCACCATCAACTCTATAATTAAAATCAGCAAAAAGTACCAAGCATCCTACAGTGGTGTGGGGGGCTAAAGGTCAAAGCGCGTGGGCGCTGCAACGTAAATTTGGCAACTAACATCGTTTGGCACTGTGTGAATGTGTGTTTGTGTGCGTGTGAGTGGGCGGCGGGTGGGAGGGGCTTGCAGGTAGCTTGTAATTGCTGCAGGAAATTGAAATAGATGCTCACCCGATAATAAGCACTTAGCGAGGCTCTAGCTCGAGCGTCGATTCGATAAATGCATTAAAAGTTTTTTTCAAACGACTGCAAAACTTGAAACTTGCTACACGCGGCATGCGGCACTGCAGGCAAACGCCGAAACGCTTATCGTTAATTAGCTTTCGACTAATTTCGAACTTGAACATCAGTTTAACTGCCAGCCAACATTAGATAGTGACTACGATTTATGTGAGCCATGGAAGATATATATGTGGCACTAGTATATGCTGGCAATGCGGCATGTTGCATGACTAAAGCCTTGAGGCAAGCATAGATAAAGCGCAGAGAGCGAAGCCTACTTAAAGCTTTGAGTGCGCAAATTTAATTAAAATTTGAGAGCTGCGCTTTTGTTATTTTAATAAATGAAAAGTGAGCTGCGTAGAAATTTAAATATAGACAAATGCAGCGTTAATCTTTAAGCATTTAAATATTAATTTATTATAGTTAGAAAATAGATTGTATATAAAATAGATAAACAATTTTTGCTAGATAAATATATTTTATGTAATATAGTTTGTATATAGCATTAATGAATTTGGTATCATTAATTTTTAGCTGGTTGCACTTGAATCTAAAAACTAATCATTAATTTTATCAATTCAATGCAGTCAAAGAAAATATAAAATTCTTTGATTCATTCTAATTAATTTCTTGCTATTTGCTTTCAGTTGAATGTTGTTGCAATCAACATTTGATTTGAGCAAAGACTAATTGAATAGAAAGGCTTTCAACACTTTTCTTTGCTCCCAATCTAATGCCAATGGCGTTGGAAATTTAATTCACAGCACTTGACTTGTCGCATTCAACTCAGATTCAAACTAAAATATATATATATATGTATATATATAGCAAATGACAATAGCTGCTATGTCATGGGCAAAAGCAAAATGCTAGCCAGTGAGCCAGAAGTGAACTTTTCTAAACAAATTTACACCTTTTTCCATTTTGTGCACGTTTCTAATATAAACACGAGTGTGGAGAATATATTGAAGTATTTTCTTAGAAAATATGTAAGCTGTCAGTTGATATGAAGCACAGAGTCATAGCTATGAATGGATGTGTCTATGTGTGTGTGCGTGTGTCTGTGTGTGTGAGAGTGACACCAAACTAAAAGTAAATTCATTAAAAATTCCATCATAAGGAAGAAAGCGCAGACTGAGGTAAAGTGTCTGCTGCTTGCTTTTTAGCTTAACTAACTAAAAAGTATAAACCATACAGAAGCTGTCAAGTCAAAGACCCACACCCACCACAAGCGACTCACACCCTCTCGCTCACTCTCTTTCTCTTTCTCTAGAACAAGTTGCTATCTGCTGGGCTTGGCTTTGGGTTATCTAGCAGCTTGCAGCTTCCATCACACTTCACTTACACGCTCTTTAGCATGTCAGCATGTCAGTCTGTAGGGGGAGGGGGAGCGGGTGGAGAGGCTGACATAGTGACATAATAAAATGTTACTTTATAAACTAGAGTTGTTAGTTCAGCAAGCTTGAGTTAGTTGCCAGCCAAAAGATTCTTTAAGCACACACATGTTTTTAAATATTAATAATAAAGAACTGATTGGAATGTGGGCGCTGTTCAACACTCCCAATAAATAAGTTACGTATTTTAAATAATATTAAATATTTTTCGTAACAATTTTCTTTTACTGTGTATTGTTCATTTACTGAGATTAAATAATATAAAAAGCAAAATAAATTACACAAATAAAATAAATGAAATGCATAAACTAAAAAACAAAATAAATGAAATACATAAGTAAAAGATAATAAATGACAAATTAAAAAAATTAATTACACATGAAACTTGTTCATTTACTGACATTAATATACATTAAAATAAACAAAATAAATACACAAATAAATAAATTACAAAGGGCAAAAAATATATAAACATAAATTATAAATTAATAAAAACAAATACATTAAATAAATAAATTAAATATATAAAATAAGCAAAATAAATTACACAATAAAATTTAAAATAAATTAATAAATTAATAACAAATGAAACTTATAACTAACAAAGTTCATTTAACTTTATTAATAGTTTTGATAAATAAAAACAAAACGGTTTCTTAGCTTAGTTTTATTAGATTCACATTGTATGTTTTTTATTTAAATAAAATTATTTTATTGACTATTTAAATGTCGATTAGCGACTGCGTTTTAGTTAAAGAATCTATACTGTTTGCTGGCTGCGTAATTGTGCAAAAGAAATGCAAACAAAAGCAGCAGCGCCTGAGGCTAAGCCGCTTGGCCTGGCTAAGCAAATACAAATGCATAAGTGCTTATGTCTGTGTGTGTTTATCATATGTGCGCTTGATTAGCGCTGGCAACATATGCAGGCAGTCCAAGCGACCACAAAAAGGACTACGCCAGGACTTGCTCTCAGCCAACGCACACACACACACACACACAAGCAAGTGCATAAACATTTTCCGCTTGTCCTTGTTGCTTTTGTTGTTGTTTATATTTTCTTTCTCGACTTGCTTGCACAACAAATATGCCTGACTTCAGTTTTCGTCCTTTTTTTTGCTTGCTCTATAGCCTGCAGTCTCTTGTGGAAACTATTTACACAAATATAAATACTGATTATGCAAATACAAAGGCAACACAACTGGCAAATGTGCAATTGCTCATGGCCGATTGCAAAAGAAAGCCTAAACTACATGGATTTTCTTTTATGCTAAGCCTAACTGCATTTTCACGTCTGTTCTTTTGCTTCTTAATATATTTATATTGTATCATATTTGGCTAGCATCTGGGCTCAATGCCAGATGTCTGATGTGCAACAATAAGAAATTATATTATATTTGAGATTTATATTTGGAAAGTAAAATAGCAAAATAAATGAAATACTAAATGTATAAAACAGCTAAACGGCAAAAAGCTAAACATATTTCCATAATCTTTGCTAAAACTCAGTTAAATAAAGAAAAAATTAAAATTTAGCTTTGCAACTTACATAAAAAAATGTTATTTAATAATTTCTTGCACAAAAAAATAATGAAAAATAAAATAAATGTTAAATAAAGAAAAATTTAAAATTTAGCTATGCAACTTATAAAAAAAAATATTTAACAATTTCTAATACAAAAAAATATTTTAAAAAAAAAAATAAAATTACACATATAAAAATTTAAATATGCATTAAAAAAAATTATATATAATACTTTCACACAAAAAATATTAAAAAATTAAAAAAATTATATAATAATTAAAAAATATATAAAAATAATAAAAAAAAATATGCATATAAAAATGTATATTTTGCTTTCTTAGAAAGCAAAAATATAAAAATTTAGCTGTGATTAATTTTTAGTCTCAGTATAAGCGGCTTGGATTTATATTTAAAAACTTAAATATATTACCACGCTGTCTGCTCTTAAAAGTTAAACTTAATCTATTTAATTACGAAATAAATTGAGTTATTAATTTTTATAAAATTATTCAAATAAATGCCATGATAATTTATATATCAGTTATGCTTGCTTGACTCGCTAAAAAATAAGTTACATTAAATTAAACTAGCCTCGTCACAGCCTTTAATCCATCACTCCAACTCTATAGCTTGAGCCTGGCACTATAAAGTTTCACCAACAAGTTAATGCTGAAGTAATTTCTCAAAATCAAATTTCATATGCAATATAAATGGCTTGCAGCTGCTTCTTCTAGCGGAAAGTGCTCGAGTGGTTTGAGTGGTTGGCTGGTTGGGTGGGTCCTTAAGCAGTTAAGCAGTTGCCCAGTGGCGCATTTAGTTGGCAGCTTGGAATGGAATGCCGGCTAATTAATCTATTTCAGTTACAGTCGCATGCTTCGAAATTGCGACCTACATTAATTTTGTATTCATTGCTCGGTTGCAGCATCAGCTGTTGCTGCCACACTTCACCCACCACCCCCCTCAAGACTCATCGCGTGCTATTCGCGCATATTTTGCGCACTTGAAAAGTTTTGTGCCCGCTGCTTATTAAGCAAACAACAACAAATAAATAAATGAATGAGGGCCAAGAGAAATTTTTCGCCATAACTCAAGTGCGAATAGCGAGAGCGACCCGTATACGGAATATCCAAAGCCCGTGACATGGTCGCGGCGCTGTCTCCGGCTTGGTTTGGTTTCTTGCTAAGCAGGAACTGCCCCCCGCCCAACCGAAAATTAATGAGCTAGCGTTGCCACACTTTTCGCAACTAATTCGCCAGCAACTTGTTACGGACGCTGCAGAAACTTTGGGCCCAACAATAACAAGCAAAACAGTGGGAAAGGACGAGCTTCGTGCCAGTCCCTGCTGCACGTATCCGTTGCTAGTAGATACTACTTCAGCAAATAGCGAAGAGAGAGAGAGCGAGAAAATAATGTGATAAAAAATTTGTAAGCCAACATTATTTGCGCAAAATTTTCGCTGCAAAGTTTGCTTATTGTTTACGTGCGTTGCTTCATTAAGAACGGACAGACAGACGGACGGACGGACGGACTGAACGGAGCAGCAAGGGATACTTGACTAAGTTACACATTTGTTGCTTGTCGGACAAACTTGAATTGGGTCAGACAGTCAAACAAAAACAACAAATGTTGCAATGTGTGTAAGCGAATGGGAGGGGGGAGGGAGTGTGGCAGGGTTGCACTCAAGAGGCGAGGCGCGTGTTTATTTGCCTCTGATATAGATTGTGGATTGTTTAAACAATTGTGCGCGCAAGTTATTCATAAAGTTATGAACAGTTGAGCTCGTGAGCTCGATAAGCAAAGCGGACTTAATGCCGTGTGGGAAAAGCGGCTTATAGCCCTTGGTGGTGTACACACTCAAGTGGGGTAGTGGTTCTTATCAATGGTATTACCCATCCCTGTAGCAAAGGGTAGCAAACAAGTTGGGAAGCTACTATAATTGTAATAAGTACCAACTTATTAATTTCAAGGTATATAATTTTCATATTTGAATTGAAAAAAAATAAAGGGTTAAACCACTAGTGAATTAGAATTCCGCCGTGGGATTTTTAAAGTGAAATTCAAAAGGAAGAGAGCTCTATTCACTTCGGTTTATTAAAAAATAAACTTAATTCATTACTTGTATTCATAGCTACTTTAAAAGATTTATGCTTTACCTCAGATAAATTAAAGAAGCAACTCACCGTTGAATACTTAGTAAATTCCATGCTTATCGGTCATTAGCTTTGATTCAAAATATTGGTGACATAATATTAGTGAAAATTTATTGGTATAATTAACACTTGGGAGTTCGCATACTTCTGATATATTTAGCGTTGGGAAATTCATTGTACGCTTTTCATTGTTGCAATCATCGACAAAATCAGCAGCCTTACTAATAGTTTTTTACTTGTAATAGAATTGTTTTTAAAATTGTTTTTGCGCCTAACTTTAAGCTCTACCTTTTTATATCAAACACCTTTAATTAGCTACGTTCAATTTCGAAAAAGTGAGCAAGCCAATCGAGAGTAAACATGCTGCGCTTGAAAATAAAAGTAAAAAGGCGGATATTGAATAAACAACTGAAGCAAGTAATCAACAGAAACAACAACAACAACAAGCGTTAAACACAAGTGAAACAAAAAATACCATTAAAATAAAAGGCAAGCGGCCAAATCGGCTGAATGGCTGCCATTCATTCAAAAGCGAAATCATTCAAATCAACGGGCGAGGGCAGTCAAAAGTCCAGAAATTAACATTTCCAGCAGAGTAAACAATCAACGCTCTGGCGCCAAATCAAAGTCAGAAAAAGCGAAAAAAAATCATTAAAAATATAAAGCGAAATGTTGAAGCAAATTGAGAAACTCGATAGGCTGCAGTTGATAGCGCAGAACTGAAAGCAGAGAGCGAAAGAGAGAGCAATAACTAGTGGACAGCTGCACATTATGAACGAAGAAGAAGCAGAGCAAGAATTTTCTTGGCAGTATCGCATTAAACAAATTTATTCGATATAATTAGAAAACTTGGCGACGACTTCTGAAGTAATTCTCTTAATTACTTTAAGTGCACAATGACGACAACGACAATGCCCCAGCTCCAGCCATAGCAGCTGCTGCTGCTGCCTGGTGACAACACAAAGGCGCCACAAGCCAATAAAAGTTACGCCAAACAAATCGCACAATTTTCTACGCTCCACAAGTGCTGAACTGACTTTGACGTGACTAATGCCAACAGAAATATTTGAAGCCACTGTGCCAAATTAATTGATGCCCAATGTGGCGGCCAATGCTGAGAAACTTTGTTAGTTAGTTACAAAAAATTATAAAAAAAATGTGAAAAATATTAAAATTGTTTGCTTTGTTTGTTTGCTAAATTGTATTTTATTTAAATTTAGTTAGAGCTGCAAACTTTACGACCTTAAGTAACTGATTAGAATCTTTTAATTGCTCAAGTCTTTAGCAATTGTTAGCTAACTTATCTAACGCCTAAATTAGCCAAATGACTTGAACTATATGCTTAAGACCATGACCTACGCCAAAAAGTCGCGAGCGAATCGCACCAAAAATACCGTTACTAACTTGAAAACATAATCCCACATCCGCTAGCCACAATTTCCGGCAATATGAAAAAGCCACTACAAATTCACAAACAGCAGCAAACAAAGCTCTAAGCCTTAGCATAAAAAAACAAAAACAAAGCTGCCAACCCAACAACAACAACAACAACGGCAAAAAGCGCGTCCCCGGACCGGACTTGAGCTGAAATTTGTGTAAATTTGATGGCAGGATTTGCCTGGACAGGCAACAAGGCAGGAAAGCTGAACGAGCAAAAATGAAGATGCGTTGGCAATAAGGATAAAGATAAGGATAAGGATGCTGCTGCTGCTGCTGCTTATGTAGATGGAGCCACGGTTGAAAGCCAAAGTGGCAAGCAGCAAGGCAATGGGCAAAAAGCAAAGCCAAAGGCGTTAAAAACCCAACTGCCAACTCCATTTGGCCAACTGACTACTTTTTGCCTTTTGGCTAATGCCAGCCCATAATGATGTTATTAACATTAAAATACGCATTTGCAAAAGCCACAGCCACAGTCAGAGCCACAGCCAAAGAGCTTAATAAAAATTTATGTTTACTTTGCGTTTGCATTTAATTAAAAATTGTCACGTCAGGCAAATTGAAAATTAAACGCAAACCACCCAAGACAAGCGTTTGACCCACAAAAGTCTCATCAGGTTATAATTTTTGTCGCTTGACTTGTTTTAGAAAAAGTTTTGCTCCCAACCCCAAAGCGCGGCAAAAAGTCAAAACATTTTTGACACCAGTTTTTTCGACAGTTTCGGAGGGGGGAACGTAACTTCAAGTGTTTTGGCCATAATGCTATGCTCTATCTCTTTCACACGCGCTAGCACTATGTACATAGCTGTTTCTAAGTGAAAACAGCTAAACTTTGTATTTTATACTCTTTACTATAGCTACGCATAGTTTTCATACTGTATAGACTATAGACAGAGTCGATATTTAAATATTAGTAGCTAAAATATTTTAATAAAATATTTTAAAATTAAATACAAAACATTTAGCTTAAAAATATTATTTCTACTTTGCTATATTGGCATTTTCGTGAAAATAAAAATAAAGTTGGTATAGTATTATCTTAAAAAATATTTGAATGATACTCATGTATAACGATTTTTATTTTAAGCTGAATAAAACCGGAAATACATCCAAAATAAAACTCACTCCAGCTAAATTTTGGCTTTTCATATGCAATACGATACGATATTATAGCTTAACTTTATTTTAATATTTTTTTAATATTATTTATTTGTTTTATTTTATATTTGTAATACTATTTTAGTAAAAGAGTATTTAGTTTTATATTATATATATTTTAATGTTATTCCAATAGAGCGATTTACATTTTTGAGTTTGCTTAGATCGAAACCAGAAATAAAGAAATTCGAAATAAAGCGTTTTTCAATACGACTAATGTTTTATTTTATATGGTTTACTTATTTTATTTTATATTTTTAATATTATTTTGAGTAAAAGAGTATTCAGTTTTAGCTTGTGTGCTCCTCATTCACTTTTTTTTCTGCTCCTTCAACTATTCTGTGTTGTTTCGCAAATGATAAAAGTTTTTTCGCTTTAAATAATGTGCTGGGCAAGCAGCAGGGGGTAGGAAGCTGTTAGTTTTAAATATTGTTGCTAATTTGCCACATTGTGCGTGAGCAGCAGCAGAACAAAAGAGAGCGAGAGAGCGAGAGCGAGAGAGCGAGAGCGAGATAGAAAGGACTAAAAGCTGGATTAAAATTATGAGCTTGTCATATATTTCTTGAAGTGTGTGTGTGTGTGTTGTCTCGACAGCTGAAGCTGACAATGATGATGGAAATGGACAGACTGGTGGACGAAAAGCTGCGGCAGACACTGTAAAGTGCGAAAAATTACTATAATAGCGACATTTTTGCTAAATTAGCTTGAGCGTCAGACAAGTTGAAGTCGAGTTATGCACTTGACAAACTCAAAGCTGCGAAGAACTAACAATTAAATTTAGTTTTTAATTAACATTGAGTTAGATATGAACTTAGAACTAAGCAAGCTGCTAAAAGCTTTTAACAAAGATTTAAACTGGCAAATAAACTTGCCACAGCCTTTTGGCTAATCAAGCGATGAGGTTGACACTTAAAGCTGTGAGCAGAGATTTGTCTGCAGATTCGATGTTCGACCGCAGGCCTCAAGACTTAAGCTCTTGTAACTTTGCCAGCCCCAGTTGTTCGAACTCTGGTACGCACATCCTGTGTACGGCGAATTGCCTGGACCGACGACTCGTTGTCCGGCTTTGGTGGCTTCGACCGCACCACACACACACACACACAACTGTTTTGGCATCTTATTATGGCCAGTTGACAGGTGCATGACATTTTGTGGCTGCACACACTTCCATGAACATGGACAGCTCCACTTCCTGTGCGTCCCCACGCTGCTTTGATTGTGTGCTGGGTGCGTGTCCTGGTCAGAGGCGTCAATGTGCATAAAAACTGCACCAAACCGCACTAACCAAACTGTTGTTGTTGTCGTCGCTGCGTGTCCTTTGCACGTGTCCTGGGCTGATGTCCTGGTTATCAATTGCCTGCGCGTTGGCGCTTCAAATTACATTACGACTAAAGTAAATACAAATGTGAAATTGAATATACTATATGCATTTATTATAGTCCACACATTGTTGTTCTTATTATTGTTCATGTTGGCAGCCTCCAATTGTTGACAGCTTTACACATTAGGGTGCGCGAAAAAAAATTAACAACAAGTTTTATGAATGAATTCAATTAAACCTAGTTTAACTTTTATTTAAAATCAATATTTGTTTGTGGAATTTATTGCTATCATATTTTATTTTATATTTGCAGCTTTAGTATAATTTTATATTATTTTAATTTAAATTTAATTTTATTTTAAATTTTCTTTGGCACTTGTTAGCTGTTAAATTGAACCACCCTAATGCACGTCGACGTGCCTACACAAAAAGCTTTTACCCAAAAATTGGCAAAAAACTTTTGCCTTTTTATACTTTTTATCATTTCTGTTTTTTTTTTTAGTTGACTGACAATCGAGCGCCATTTGCAAATTGCTGACAGCTGTCGGCACATAACGGGACTCAGTCTTCTAGCTGGCACTACAAATCGCTTTAATCCAGTGCGAAAACTACGTTGCTCTCTCTCTCTCGTCTGCTCTTCTGTGACAACGGGGCGCATGAAAATAAATCGAGCGACAACATTTTCTTTTTCTTTTTTGGCTTAGACAGTGGTCGGACTTAAATGTTTGCTAGCTTTGCATTGAAGGCTTACGCATGAAAAGACTGCAAAAACTGAAAATAATTATTATTAGAATTTTGTATAGGGTTATATTCAAGGCTAGATGTTTGCATCAAAGAAGCTGTAGCATAACTACAGTAGACACTCTTTAGAAGCAACATTCATCAACAGCTTTTTTTTAAATACAATATATTACTATAATAACATAACTAAACAAATTTCCATAGTTTATTTTATTTTCATTTTATCACTGCGTGCAATTAAAAATTTGATCAATTGCAGTAAAAACTAAATAAAAGTGTAGGAAATTTTAATATCAAGCAATGAGCTTTTAATCAGCATTAATTCTCTAGTTTAATAACTAAATTCTTTAGGTTAGCAACAATTTTCTTAATGGAAAATTGGCATATTTTTGATTTGACAACACTAATGAGTAGTTATTTATTATTGAACAACCTTTTTTTCTTTATAAGCAAACATACTACTTATTTAATTATTTATATTTATTTTTTGTCAAAAGTATTGTGAGAGCAACTAATGAGTTTTAGTTAGTTACTATTTTCTATATAAGCAACATTTTTTTAATAAATACGTTCAGCTTAGTTGTTTGTATAGAGTGTTTACTGTAGCCATGCTGATTTGACTGCAAGCGCACAAAATTTCGTGTTATTCGTGCAAATAATTTTCAGTTAGCCCAAAATGCTCAAACTGTCATTTTGGCTGACAGTTTCACCAGCCACTCTCCCCCTCCCTATTTCATTTCTTGTCATATTTACACACACACACACCACACACACATATAAAAAAGAAGTGCATAACATTGGCGGCTAGACAAACTCCTGGCTCTGGCTCTGGTCGTCGTCGTCTGCGTTGTCTATCTTCATTTGATTTAAGTCGATTTCCTGGCGAAAAACGCGAGACCGAGAGACCAACTCGACTCTACATCATATTGACATAAGTCAACGGATTTCACATTGGTCACGTAGCTGCTGCTGCTGCTGCTGGCGTCATCAACAACATCTGCCACGTCTGTCTGTGCAACATTTCCAAACTGAATCAGACAGAGCTACACGCAAATACACGAGGCCAGCCATAAGATATTTGAAAATTTTTGGAATATGTACAACACCCAATTAAAAAGTTTTTTATCACCTCGTCTATATGACAGTTGGGCTGCCCACATTTGTGGGGTGGGGTCGGCCCAGCTGCCACTATAAACAACACATCAGCTCACAAGTCAGCGCATAAATATGCAAATTTTATGTGTTTTTAAATAATTTTTGTTATTCCGTTCGGCATTTACTTTCCGGTGTGGCGGCCCCCACGCAAAATTGCACGCATATATTGATTTCTATTTTCGATTCTAAACGGGTTAAAAGTTTAATGTGTCATTTTTGTTAGAAAGTTTTTCTTTTTTTTTATGGCATTTAAATTGAGCGTTTATATGCTATACAATATTATTCGTTTAGCAGCAGATAAAAATCAGCTGTAAATTGAGATTATCTAGCGTTTGTTTATGTTTTTTGTCGCTCAGGTTGCAGGTTGGCATGAAAAGTTATATTTAAATGAGCAGTGTTTGATAAATTGTAAGATTTAAATGTTTACAATATATATTGATCTATTATAATGCATTCTATTCTGGTAAACATTTGTTTATACAAAGGTGCATTGTTCGAATTACAGTTCTGCGAGAAGAAGAAGAAGCAGAAGCAACAAATGTCGAACTAAATTCCAAAAATAGAGCTAGAATCCAGAAATGCGCCCAGTTGAATTAAATCACATAAATCGCAAGCAAGAGGCCTGCAGATATATAGATGGAATCAAATTATTTGAAAATTGTTAAGCCTTAAGATGAAGAAAATGAAAAAGTTAAAATATAAATTATAATAATGATTTTTAATATTTTTAAAAAGCATAATGATAGTGTTTTGCAATAATTTTTTGTTTTTGAAAAAAAGTTGCTTAAGTAACGTAAATTACCTAGAATTATTTTTGTGTATAGCTTCGATTTTATTGCAATATTTTTATTGCCAAACACTAAATAATCTGCAAATAACATATATATATAGCATATATATAAACTTAATAAATATTTTAATTTAAAAAAAAATTGGTTGGTTTCGTTATTGTTATCTAAATACAATAAAAATATAAAATCAATTTTTTTTAGCTTTGCCATGTGCGTGTTTTAATTTAATGTTTAAGTTTTAACTCTTTATATAACGTGTTGGATCAGCTAGTATTATTCTCTGCTTATAGTTTGAGTTTTATTGCTTAAATTTTATTACTCAAACACTAAAAACAAAGGAATTTCGTTAATGTTATTTCCACTGTGCGCGTCTGGCAGGCAGGCATTAAATTAATTTTACTTTCATGACGACCGCAATGAGGAGCAAAGGAGTCGAAGGAGTAGGTGTAAGCAAATAAACGTAGGCGCGACGACGACCCTTCTGTCGTTTCTGGCGAAAGCTCTTTTTAATCAAGAAAATATTCAAAGTGTGTGCACTTGCGGGCAACACATAATTAGGCTTAATAAATTTCTAATTATCAGATGGACGACGAGCCGACGGTTGCCTACGACGACTAAGTGAAAAAAGGGATACAAGCGAGGAAGGAGTGAAGAGTAAGCAAGTAAACGGTAAACAGTTGGTAGCACTCGCTGCTAAATTAACCCTTTTTTTATAAACAGTTAGAAAAGTGTGGGGGGTAGAAGCAACATAAAATGCACAATTTTATGAACATCCGCAGCTCGAAATTTAAATAAATTGTACAAAACAGAGCTCGAACTTTAAAACTTTAAACTTCCCACGTACATTTTTTATTACACACACACACAGAGAAATTAAAAGTTTATCTAGATCTTGATGACGATACAATGGACAACAACAACAACAACAAAAGTTTGAGCGTTGACAACGAGCTGAACATTTAAAGCTGCATAATTAGACACCCGTTGGGATCTCACACTGTGTGCAGTTCCAATTCCAATTACAGTTTCGATTCCAATGCAGTCCTAAGCAAATGGTCAAGCGCTCTCTTCTGCGCTCTCGCTCTTTATTATCAAAGCGCATATTTTAGACACGCTCAGCTGCTCACGCTCTCTTTCTCTTTGCTATAACGGCGCATATTTTATTCACGCTCAGCTGCTCAACTGTGTGGGGACTCCCCCACTGGGGAGCTTTGATCGCTCTTTGGTTACGCTTAATTTTGAAGCATGTTAAGTTACCCTTTAGTCTGTTGTTCTTAATTATTCTCTCTTGTGTCTGCTTAAAACTAAAACTTTGTTGCACAAGTTGTAAATAGATTTTGTGGCAGTTTTAATGGACAGCGCTTAGCTCTTTTAACCTGTCAGCAGCGCATTGAGAAAATGTGAGCAACTGCATTTGCATAATTGAATTAAGCATCGATAAGCTTTTCACTCAAACAGCAACTTTAGCTTTAAACATAACTCCACCCTCTACACTAACATGAGCTCTAATATCATTAGCTGCTCTTACTTCAAACTTGTCACTGGCTGTTGCGTCATGTTTTAAGTTCATTAATTTTACATTTGATAAGCTCGCAACTGGCAAATGTCAACATCAGCGTTGAGCGTCGAGTAAGGTGTGACGTCGAGTTCAAAGGGTTCGGTTACATAAATGTTCAAGCTGGTAATTGTTAAAAAGTCAATAGACATTTTAACAGTTTCGAACCCCTTCTAGCGGTTTGGCATATCAAAAGCAGCGCATTAAATGGATTATGCAGGGCTGTCATGCCAGCAAAAAGGATCAAGAATTTAATTTTGAATAATGTTTTTGATATCAAAAATCTCAAGCCAAATCATAGTAGGCAAAGTAACTACAGGGAACCTAAAGAGGCAAAGGAGTTGCCATTCCATTCATAGAGAATATCCAAAAATGTTTCTATAGCTTCTATGTTCTAGAAACTTACTCGAAGATGATTTTTAGTTTGGTTTGATTTATAATAATAATCACTATAAACCAATAATAATCATTTTTAATATAAACTAATGTTTAAATTGCAGACATAAATATTTGTTAGATATTTAATATATCAAGTTTGCACATTAATTCGCTTCTAATTAAAATTGTAAACTGCAAAGTTGACAACTCTAGAATGCAAATTTGAATACTTAACCCACTCCCACTTTGTACCTCAGGCTTCAGACTAAGCCAGTTGGCTTACAAGTGCACAGTCATGTTTTGAGCCAAGGCAAGCAAACAAAGCAGCAGCCAACGCGCTAGACCGATGACAGACAGACAAATATTTGATATTTAATCTTAAATAACAGACAAACAACAACAAGAACAACAATAATGCTTGGGCGGCTTATCAGACAGAGCACATGAAATTGTAATTAATTAAATTTTAAAGTCAAGTCAAAGGCAGAGCTGGGGCGTTGTGCCTGAGCCTGGGGGTGGCAACTGAAAGGATTAACAAATAGTTAAACAATGGGTAACAATTTAACGCTTAAACTGTGCCCAAAACCAAAGACAAAATGCAAACACAAACAACAGACAAAGCGGACAGTGCATAGAAAGAGGGAGAGAGAGAGAGAGCGCGCGCGATGGGGGGTGTGTGGGTGTGGCACTGGCCCCAAAGTGCTTTTAACCTACTTTCGTTAAAGCAGCGAAAAAAATACACACACACTGAAGCATTGCACATACATACATAAGATAAAAATAAACTTAAGCTCAGGCAGGCTGGCCGCCACCCAACCACCCCCTAGTCAACCCCTTTCAAGGCCCCTAGACGCAGCAAGCTTTGAATAACTGTGTGAAAACAACAAAAACGTATAAAAAAAAAATGTCAACGCTGACAGCTCAGCCCGTTCCTTGATACATTTCAACAAATTTAATCTCTGACTACACACACACAACACACACATATACACAAATACAAATACAAACACACTCTTCAGTTCAGTTCGTAATCCTTTAAATGAGTTTAGCGTCACGTTCGCACTTGTGCATTAAACACGTGTTTTTGCCTCGCATTATCCTTGCCACACACACACACACACACACACACACACACACACACAAATTTTAAATGGGTGCTTGCCACTTACTCCACTCACACACAAAGCTTGCAACGCTTTTTTGCACTCAGCTCAGCTGCTGCACAATTCAAAATGTCAATTGAGGCATGCGGCCGGCCATGTGGCAAGTCCAACAGCACTTGAGTGCTACCAACTACCCTGCGGGAGTGTGGGTGGTGCTGCTGCTGCTGCTGCTAGTGGGCGTGGCATACACGTGGCGCTTGCTGCAATTTGTTGTACGTCAAACATTCACAACATGCAAGCGACGCTTGCCCCGATTTCAGTTTAATCCACGTCGTTGCACCTACAACAACTGCCACATAGCCTAAGGCTAGTCGTCGCTCTCTGTTGCAAGCATCAAGGCTGTGTGGCATGGGCGCTGCTGCTGCTGCTCTGCACAAACTGTTGCTGATGCATGCTGAGTTGCTGTTGCTGCCATTAAAGTGGCATATTTCACACATAGGCCCGGCTAACAACAACAACAACAACAACAACAATAATGAAAGCAAAGCAGAAATTACTTAATAGTTAGTTATGTATGTCGGCAGTTTTAGACTCTCAACCATGCAAAGTACTTGGCTCTGAGCACTTGACAACTTAATTGTCAATGCGCATTAGAAATGCCTTTAATTAAATTTTATAATTCACATACTACAAATTCTATAAATTAGGCTTAAGTTACAGCAGAGCATTTAATTAAGATTGAAGTAAAAATTATAATAAATAAGCTATTTGATTGAGCTTTTGTTCAGTCTTTCTTATTTTTTCACTTGAAAATTTAATTCTGTTGATAACTAACTATTGAAAAAGTTGTATATGCCTTTATTTCATTGTATATTATATTAATATGTATATTTAAAATCGAATAGAAAGATTTTAAATTGTATTATAATCATGCAGATTACAAATCAATATCATATCAAGTAATAATATCATAACGCACTTAACTTTTGTCTGATATAAATATGAAAAACATTTGTTTGTGTTTTAGCATTTGCAATTAACTTGCATAGCTAAGACCGAAGCTCACGCATACAACGAAGCTTGTCGTGGGAAAAAGAACGAGACAGCATGCAGACTGAATTACTCGTAGGGTGGCGTGATTTAATTTTACCGCATGGTCTAAGCTAAGACCGAAGCTTACGCATACAAACGAAACTTCATATCGTGTGAGCGTCGCTGCCCTAGCGCATTGGCAGCGCTGCTAAGCGAACGAAAAGCGAGAGAGCACGTGGGCTCAACTTCATCTGCGCTCAGGCGGATATTAAAAGATAACGGCATGTCTCTTTGACTAAACAGCAAAGGTGGCGTGATCGACTTGAAGATTTAACTGTAGCCTTTGCTTGGAGTACGTTTCGTTCTTGTCGCTTAGAGAGCGCGTCGTGGGAAAAAGAGTGAGACAACATGCAGACCGAAACTCTCGTAGGTACCCAAAGGTGGCGCAATTTAATTTTACCGCATGTACTAAGCTAAGGCCGAAACTTACACATACAAACGAAGCTGCGTAGCGTGTGAGCGTCGCTGCCTTAGCGACCAAGCTGCGCTGCTCAGTGTGGAAAAAAACAGCCAAGCACATGCAGACGTAGGATAACGGAAGATCGCTTTGACTAAACAACAAAGGTGGCGTGATCGACTTAAATATTAAGTGTAGCCTTTGCTTAGAGAGCGCGTCGCTGCCTTAGCGCTCAAGCAGCGCAGCTGAGAGTCGGAAAAAGAGCGAGAGAGCATTCAGGCATAAGAGAAGCTCGCTTTGACTCAATAGAAAAAATCTTGACTAAGAAACTACTGGCAGGAAATAATTTGCATGCTAAACTATTTAATATTTAATTGCAATTGCCATTGATATTCAATTTTAATAACCATTACTTATCAATTCAATTTTTGTTCGCAAATAATAGTTCTGATTTTAGAAATATTTTAATTGATTTTATTTTATCGAGTAAAGCTAAGCATTAGATCAACTTTAAGACACACTAAATTATAATTATCTAAGAGCTAATTATTAACAGTTATACGTTATTTCATATTTAGTTAAATAAACTTTTGCTATTAAAGCAACTGTATATTTTAAATTAAAACTAAAACTATTAATTTAGTCAAGCGCTCTACTTAGGGCTAAAAATATAACCAAAGGAGGCCCTGAGCGAGTTCTAATTTTTTTTTTTTTGTGGAATGCAGGCACGCAATTTTTTGCTAAGCCTAGAGGGACAGCAGCGTAGCCAAGAGGGACGCTACTGTAGTTAGGCGCTTACTATTGTTGTTGCTATTGTTTAATTTTGTTTGCTGCACTTCGGTGTGGCATGAACCTGTGGCGGCGTTGCAAGTGCCTGGGGACGTGTGGCACGAGTGTGTGCGGCAAATTATTTTAATTGTTTGGCAAGTGCTTGGCATTCTAAGCAAGTTAATGGACTTTTTGGCAAGTACGCCAGGACTTGGGTGCGTCCTGCGTTGTGTTGACTAAATTAATATCAAGGGACTTGCGCATTTTAGTTTGGATTAATTTGCCATTGTTCAAGTAATTTCGAAAAAAGGTTTTTACTACATACAGTTATGTACGCAGCCTATAGTTAAACATTAATTATTTTAATTGCAACGCAGCTCAGAGCTCAATTTTCGCTATAAAAAATTGATGGGCAGGCATTGAATTTTTGAAAAAGCGTTTTAAAGTTTACAGCAAATTAAATTCTGCAGCACTGCAGGCAACAAATAACAACAACAACAACAACAACAATATGAATGCATAAATATATGTATAAAAAAATGACAGACATGGGCAATATAATAATAAATAAAGCGCCAACGAGGCGAAATCAATGTAAAGCGCGTTGAAGCGTATCATTAGTGCATGTGGGCGTATATGCGCCCAGAGGGGGCGTGGCAGTAACAAAATATAACCACATCATGTCAATCAATATATTGCTGTGTGTATATGTATATCGCATGTGTGGCATGTGGATAATATATAATCGTGGCATATCAGCAACTTGCCACACGCTGGTTAACACTTCAATAAATCGATAAAAGCATCAAACTGCAGAAGCTTGTTGCATAATTACTGCACAGCCAGCACTTTAATTAAATTGTTCCAACATTCGTCATAAGTTCAAAAGCAAATTGCTGATCAGCTGAGAGCGCAAAATTAAAATGCCAATCAAACGATAGAAAACAAAATTGAAAATGAATGAAAAATTTAATACAACGCCAGCGAGAAAATTAATGCCAATTATAAAAGTTAAAATGCCAATCAAACTGCTAGGAATTAAATAGAAAATTTACTATAGCCTGTAAACTTAAATGAGAAAGCAACAGCAAATAAAAAATGAATGAAAAATTGAATAAAGCTGCAATTTCAAGTGAGAAATAAAAACAAACAGCGCGAGCAAAACTGAGGTGAAAAGTCAGCTGATGCGATTAAAGTTGCTGCCTCAGCTGCTGCCAACGAAAATGAAGTTGGCAACGCGTTCAACTGCAAGTAACACCCAATCCCAGTCCCAATCCAAAGTGCAATGGCCAAAAAGCCAAAAGCAGCAGTAGCAACAGCTCTCAAGTTGCCGCACGTGACCGAACGAACGCACCGGGAAAGTCATAACCCAACCCTACACTCCCAGCCCTGGGCTACTGCCACACGTGTCGCTGCACTTGTCAGCATATGCCGAATGGATTTGTAGTGCCACCAACTCCAGCTACCGTTTGATCCCTTTAAACAGCGAAAATTTACTCATTGCGCTTAGCTTAGTATGAACTGCAATTTCATTTATTTTTATTTTTTTTGTGGCCTGGGCGCTTATTCAACAGTTTGTTTTCCAGCTCGACTTTTAATGCTGTTTAAATGCATTGCAATTTTTATCTGCAACAGTTTTTTTTATGCCTCCTCCATTCCGGGCTACGTGAGGCTTTTTGCATTTGGAGTTATCCGGGCGCATATCCGGCATGCTCTATGTTTACCCATTTGCCACACCCACAATACCGTGCCGCCTAGCTGTCCCCTTATCTTGCGGTTTTTTATATCAAGCTGAGAATTTTCTCATTAATTTCAACGTTTTTCTGTTTTGTTTTGTTGTTTGCTCGCTCGCCGCCCGCTGCTCTCGCTGCCGTTGATGTGTTTTGTGGCTTTGGGGACAGGACAGTTGTCGGTCTGCCCCAGTGTCCCGTATCCGTCCAAACTCTTCGTTTGTCTGTCTACATGGCTATCTCTGTGGTTGCAAATATCGTATGTATGTCCTCTCGTCAGCTCTCTCGTAAATGAGTGTGACCCAGACAGGACTCGTTGCCCCGCCCCGCCTGCCACAACTGCTGGGCGCACAATTCAACTTGCATGGAATGTAATTAAAGATTAGACGCATACTACTATATACAGATCTGTGTATGTGTGTAGATTTAATAAAATATGCTATGCGAAGCTCTAATTCGAGTGTAAAGCTTTTCAACTAATTGCAGTTGACTTTTTCTGGAATTTTTTGCTTTAATTTGCCAACAAAGTAAGCAGAGTATGTTAATTGTCTGTTTTGAGTAAATTTATATTTAAGCTTTAGTCTTTAGTATAGAAATAAGCATATGATAATATGTTTCTTGTTGGATTTGCTTCCCAATAATTTATAATAAACATTGTATAACAGTTCATTTTAAATTTTTCTTATAATATTCCTGGTAAAACATACGCTTGTTTTTTTTAAAGATTTTTTACATATGTAAATAAATATAGAATGTTTTTATAATTTATAAATAATATTAATTAATATATGCGTAGGCTACGTTGTTTCTAATAAAAATTATTCTACTGTTTGCTCTGCTTTTGCAAATTCTACGAATGAGTTCATGGTCACAGTGTCAAAGTTGAAGTACTGGCCTAACCTAACCTCAAATATCCCCGTTTTTACTTTGCACTGCTTCACAGAATATTTTGCAGCATTTGATTTACATAACATGTATGCGCACACTGGTCACAATACTATAAATTTGATTAAATATAAAATGTATGCACTTACCTTGTACAACATTTTTCTATGTATTGGTATTACACTTTCATTTATTTATTTTGTAGATTATATTTGATACTAATAAATTATAATTGAAGCTTCACTAATTTATATCACAACAACAAAAAGTAAACGCATACCACTGCACTATGGGGAATATTTCCATTTTTCGTATATGTACATATAAATGCAGAAATGCCGCTAAACGAAGGATCGACGTAGTAAAGACACCAGCGAACATTATCGCTTGCACTATTATTCTTATTGCTGGATGCTTCTTTGCTATTTTCTTTACACTCACTATTATTTATTGATTCTCAGCTTTGCTTGCGGCCATTTTGCTCTTTGCTCAGCGCTCACTTTATACATTAAAAGAAATAGGAAAATGAGCGCGCGTAAGAATAAGTCAAGCCGACGGATTTACCGTTGCATATGTATGCATATAATTTTATTTGTGTGTATGTTATATGCGCTAACCTTACACATTTCATTTGCATTTGGCATTCATTATACAAAATCATGTCCTCTGATTTCAAAGCTGCGCTGATTTGCATTTTTTCACTCTCGTTTTTATGTCACGAAGCCCGCCGCGCACTTTTAACAACACGTACACACTCATACGTATACAATATTATGTTTTTAAATTCACACATGCATATGCACGCGAGCTCTACGATTGATTTGCGACACCCGCTCTTTTTTGATTTTGACGCGCTCACTTGCGCTCATCAAAGCAAACTAGTTACGCTCTCCCACTCTCGGTCCTTAGCTCGCTGCCTTTGTCCTAGCAATTGATCAAAAAGGAGCGCGAAAGAACGTCTGCGCGCTCAAGCTGCGCTGCGGCTGCAGGTTTCATTTACTTTGGTTTTGGCAAAGCTGCGCTGCTTAGAACTTCTGTTGTTGAATTGTCATATAAGAGCAAGCAAAATGGCTGCTAATGTTTGTATGCATATTCATACATACATACATATGTAATGTATGTACTACATACAAGGTCAACGCTGCTATTACAGACATTATTTATAAGAAACCAACAACAGCAACAAGCGTAGCAACAACAACGACAACGAAATTTGTTTGCTTATAATACTTTTTGAGCGCAGGTCTTTTTTTTTTCTTTTACGCTTGCGCTCTTTCTCTCTTGCTATGCTGCTCTCTTTTTGCACCGGTCAGCGGCTGCCAAAAGTCACTTTCGTTGGTACTGCTGCTGCGCTGCTGCCACCACCACTACCGCTCAAACTCTTCTTATCTGTCTTGCTCGCCTTTGTTTGTTTTGATTTTTTTGGGACTGCGTTTTTAAAAATGTTAACGTAATATTAAAGCTGGCTAATATGCGCAGCCGCAGTCTTCTTCGGTCGGTCGCAGCTTCCAACGCAACGCGCTTAACTTTAGCAGCTACAGAAAACGTTAACTTATTTTAACAACAGCAAACTTTTTGAAAATAGGTAAGGATATTCAATATACAATAAATGGGCTACAATAAGAAAAACATAAATATTATTATTAATGTTTCGTATTGCGTACAATTAAATAAAAGAAAAATATTTTAATTTTGTCGACAGTGAATGTGAAATGAAAAAATATTATAGACTCTATGGACATGAAAAGTAGCATAAAGCCCGATTTATTAATAAACATTAAAAATAGTAAGGGTTATATAAAATGTGAAGTTAATAATTAAAATTTATTTTCATTGAGTCTGTGTGCCAGTTAAATGTCATTTTATTAGTATAAAAGCAAACGAAAAATAGTTATAGGCAATATGCGATGACGGAGAAAGTGGGAGATGCAAACAGCTAAGAAGCATATTCAATAACATAACAAACTTAAGTAACAAGCTGTGTGCAAGAGCATTTTAAATATGATAAATATTTGTTGAAACTCGCATTTGCATTCATAGAGCGATCACGTGATAATAACAGCTTCAGCTCTGATTTGTCAACTGTCGCTCACCTACAGACGCAGCTTACACATACATAAAACGCTGCTCAGCGTGTGGGTGCGTCGCTGACTTAGCGCAAAAGCAGCGCAGCATAGCGAGCCAAAGAGCGGGAGAGTATGCAGACGTACCTTGCACTCTTTGCTTAGGCTAAGCTGAAAGATAACGGAAGTTCACTTCGACTGCGCTACAGAGAAAAAATGACACACAACACTCTTGAACTTATTAACACAACTAAACAATTATTTTTTTTCATGCAATTATAAATTATTTATTAATGCAGCAAAGCCGAAAATAATTGTGCAGATATTTTCACATATTTAGGCTTAGTATTGACGCATGACTGTAGCATTTAATTGCTTATAAATTTCCCACATACCAAAGCTAACATAATATGCCCCATTATGTAGGGTATAGACAAGCATCAGATGCAATCAGTGCATCAAACTGGAAGTACACACAAATTAGTGATGCGCGCTGGAAAGAAGAAGAAGTAGAAGGAAAAAGAGAAAAAGTCCAAAGTTGAGACAGCAGCAAGACAAACACCAATTAAATGCACATAATGATAATGTTGTGCCGAAAAGTCATTTGAAGGCAAACTAAATTACAACTTCCACTTTATATTACATGACGCGGCAGAGGGCGCAGGGCACTGGGCACGACGTAGAGCAAGCGGAACCTCAACTTGTTTGCTTGACAGGACCGACCCGACCTCGGCCAAGAGAGTAGCAATTGTTGAGCGGAACTGAAAATCCACACGAAATTAAAAGTCTGCTGCAGTTGCAAGTGTAAAACAGATGGCTACTGCAACGTAATGAAAACAAACAACAATAAGACACATTGGACTAAAAGCAAGAGAAAAAAATTAAATGGGCATTAGTTGGGTAAAATGTGTAAAACTAAAGTTGAGGCCATTTTCGAGTTGAAGAAAGTTCAATGCACAAGTTCATGAACTTGGAACTTGCTAAGGTTAGTTTCGGTCGCTTCACTGACTGCTGACAGAGCAGTTTATAATTAGAAACCCAAAGACGCAGTCGCTCTCTCACTTTGGAGTTTGGCAGTTTGACTTGAGTTGGCTTCAAGTGCCTGACAAATAAAAACAAAAGAAAAAAATATAGTCAAGTGGATTTTGGCGGCTGAAGTTGCATTTGCCACAATCTTAAATGAGAGGTGCCGCCAGTATATAATTCCATCTCTCTCTCTCCCAAACTGTTACGTAAGTCAACACGCGTGGGATTTTTTGTTTAAACAAGCTACGTAGCTCACAATGACGTGGGCTATGACGTAGATGATAATGAGGATGATGACAAGTGCGCTTCGTGCTGCTTGGAATATTGACGGAAAACAAAAGCAAACAAATTGTTGGCCTGCAGTCGCGTGTGTAAACAAAGAATACAAAAGAAATAAGCTCTAAATTCAAGAGACGTAAATACAGGAATCATATAATGAGTGCCTCTTATATAATAAATACAAATTTATACAAAGGTATTATTAAATTACTTTATATTTTCCGCTATTAAAGTTTTTAGTTTTACGTATACTCAATAGATTATTATAAATATCTAAAAAGATCAAGTCAATTAAAAATAATAGAGTAATATAAGGTTAAAAGAATGAAGTCATGTAGGTCCAGATGAGTTAAAATATTATATATGGTAAAAGTAATAAACTCTAAGTTCAAAAGACTTATGGGAAGAATCAAATAATGAGTGTCCCTATATAATAAATATAAAATTAATACAAAGGTATTATTAAATAAATATAATCGAGTATTTTTTTCGCCCTTTAAGTATATGTAAAGTCTAGTTTTATTTATAACTTAGAGATTATTCAAACATCTAATAAGATCAAGTCAATTGCATCAAATTCAATATAATTGAGCTATAAAAGAGTAATCCAAGTTGAAAAGAATAAAGTCATGTAGGTCCAGATAAGTAAAATATTTGGTACAAGAAAGAAGCTCTAAGTTCAAGGGAAGAATCAAATAATAAGTGTCTCTAAATAATAAATAAACATATTCGAAGATATATATTAATTTAAATCAATTCAAGATAAGGTTTTATTAAAACCTGGCATGATCGCTTTTTGTTTTAGTTGCTCGAGATTAAGAGCCAATAACGTTATTTGAAATAATCTGAAGGAATGGAAGCGAACTTGGCAATTTTTAGATTAGAAAGAGTAATCCGAACTTATAGTATAAAGATAAGTTCAGCTAAAGTAAAATATTCAGTAGAAGCTTTAAGCTATTATTTAAATTTAGTGGCTGCTCTTAACATTTTATAGCCAGCTTGCATCTATAATTTCAAAGAATTGTTGTTAGTTGTTGAACAACTTAAGCCGTGTTCTGATCACAACAAGAAATTATGAGCTTGTAAAATGGCTTCAGATAACCGAAACTGAGGCTGAATGTGGGTTATTTTTTGTGGTTAATCTTTGAAGTGTTATGTTCACATATTCTTACTTCGCCGCCTGCTTACATTTGAATTCTTATTTACGCATTGTAGCTGAATGTTTATTTAGCGATTTAAAAATTCTGTGCACGTGCCGTGCATTATCTTTACAATATTTGAATATATACAGACAGATATAAAAATATATGTGAATGCAGCAACGGTCGTGTTGTTGCTGTGGCAGCGGCAATGTTTGTTTGTTGTCTGTCTGTCTGTCTGTTGTTGTTGCTGTTTGTTTGTTTGCATTTTAATGTGCAAATAAATACAAGCAGACAATAGACAACGATGCTTTTTAAATAAATACTATGCACCCTATACAATGCTTTTGGTTTTTGCTTTAGCTGGCGACTGTGTGGACTGATAAGCTTAATTAAGTGCACACATTGCAATGAATTATAAAACAATTTCACATGAATTTGTGTATCGAGAAGCGAACAGGAATCGCTAGACTTTAAATAAAATTATTAACTACTTGCCTTGATTATTATTTTAACGAACGCAATCGTTCAATTGACACTATAAAAACAAATTTACTTAACTCAGCTAATATAATCTAATCTAATCAGCTGTGCTCATTCTTTTGCTCGTTTCAGTTTCCAGTTAGTGCAACAGCCACAGTCAACATGTTCGCATGCGAATCTCTAGAAACCTCAGCTACATTTCCTATGGTGCGTCTGCGCTGCGCAGGCGATGCCGTCAATGCTTGGCTACCACTGCAGCAGGATTGGAGCTCAAGGATTTGTGTTACTCCCAGAGCGTTACAGCGGCTCATTTGCAAATCGCGTTCGATGCATTGCAAACGCGGCAGGATGATGTCTTTGTAGTTACTTTCATGAAATGTGGCACCTACTTGGATGCAGGAGCTGGCCTGGCTGCTGCTCAATCAATTGGACTTCAAGCGTGCCAACAGCAGCTACGCCAATGGAACGCAGCATTTTCTTAGAGTAAGTTCAACATCTTTTTGTAGTCCAATGTGTCACTTCGTTATTTGCTGCAGATACTCAACTATAGCTGCAAATCTTCCAATGGATAGTATCGATGCTTGTAATCAAATGCCAAGTCCACGTCTTATCAAGTCACATCTACCTGCTCAATTGCTGCCACGTCAGCTGTGGCAGCAAAAGCGCAAGATTATCTACGTTGCTCGTAATCCCAAAGATTGCGTTGTGTCCTCTTTTCATTTCGTCAACGGTTCGGGCTTATGGAAAGGCGACTTTGATACATTTGTCGATGATTTTATAAACAATAAGATACTATATACTTCCTACTGGACGCATATTGTTGATTTCTGGCGTATGCGGCATGAACCGCATATTTTCTTCGTCACCTACGAGCAAATGAAACGCGATTTGAAGCAAGTTATTGAGCAGTTGAGCGCATTTCTGGGTGTCAATAGCCTCAATGCACAGCAAATGGAACAACTTTTGCAGCATCTTAAATTCGACAATATGAAACGTAAGTTATATCAGTGTATAATATGTATATATAACTAGCAAATCTTTCAATACAGAATCGAAGTACACTAATTTAACTGGTTTGTTAAAGGAAACACAGAATGTCTCAGCAGATTTTGAGTAAGTAAAACAATTTATTAGCAAAATTTCTTGTTTAATATTATTTTTTTCAAGATTTATGCGACGCGGCATAGTTGGTTCATTCAAAGATGAACTGAGTGTTGAACAGCGCCAAAAATTGGATGCATGGACTGCAGAGTTTTTGAGTGTATATAATCTTAAGGAAAGTGACATATTCGGTCAGCTATGAGGCTTACATAACTCAAAGTATTTATAAGTAAATGAAATTTGTACTCAGCATATATTCTAAATATTAACAACAAAAATATAAAGACTAATTATTATTTTATGGCTTCTACAATTTGCTCTAGTGTTATTAATAACATTATCTAACTGATTATTTTGTTTTTTTAACTTCGCTAATCTGAATATTATAGTTGCTTAGATTATTTTTTGCATTGAATAAAGAAAGTTATAAAGCTTTATAAAGATACTGCACTGAATTCTTATTCAAGGTGTTCTTATCTTATCCAAAAAACGCTGCTATAAAATTCGCTGTATACAAATTTTAATTTTACTATAAAGCGTTACTGCTTGGCTTATACGTTGGCGATTTCTAAAATTCAAACTTCTTAAAAATGATTTTTAAGAATGTCACTAGATTTAAATGAATATCTTTTGAATGGATGTTGATATAATTTTAGGCAAAAATACATAATAATAATTATGAAGAAAATTACACATTTTTCAGCACAACATTTTATTTAATTCAAGATCAAGATATTTTGAAATTATTAAAAAGATGCACAAACAAACATTAAAGTATACAATTTGGAAAATGATTGTAAAGAGCAGCCATCAGTATATCAAGTATAGTTTACTATATGCAAATGTAACAGAGTTTTTGCAAAGCTTTGCTAATTATTAATGCGAAGCTAAATTGAATTAACTTGCTAACACCTGCAGTAAATCTTTTTATTAAGCGACTTGCAGAATATGAAAACAAGTATAGAAACAATTGAGAAGCAGTTAAGATGCGTGTGTTGAGTTCTTTTCTTAAATATGGTTTACTTTTGTGGATTATTCTGGTCTGTTGTCCATGCGGTCCGCACAAGCCCGAGCCCTGCAGGTTTTCCTGCTGTAATAACAGGCTTTTGATCCCCAAAAAAGTAGAGGAAGAAGACTAAGCAGCTTGTAAACATTTAAATATTGAACTAAATAAAGTATCGGTAAAGTTTACCTTAAAAGAAAAAAGTTGTGCGTTATTAATCCGCTGAATAAAATAAATTCTGTTTAAATAAATGCACAAGCGACAGCCGACACATGTTTATATTTTTTATGATGTGATGATCAAATTATCGAACTGACAAGTTCCACTGAAAATTTGTTGATCGAGCGTTGATCAAATGGTAAAGCCGCCGCCGCCGCCTCTTTAGTGTTTGTGGCAACAACCCAACCCGCAATTTGCTCCACTTGGGCAGCTGTGTGGTGTAAATGAAATCACTTCCGTTTCACTGATTCTGTTCCCCTCCCTTGCGCACTGTTTGCCCCTTTGATGTGTGTGTGTGTGGAATTTCTCGTATCTTGTATCTATTCGAATCTAACTGACAGTTTGAGGCAAAGCCGCATTCACCTTCGCTGCTGCGTCTGTTTGATGTGCTTTGCTGATAGTTCTACGCCAATTAATTGATTGTGACAGATTGCTTTGCCCTTCGAGACACTTTTGTGTGGTGTCATGCGTTTAAATTGAGACCAAATAGTGCATGCCAGCATCCTCTGCTCAACAATGTCTTGAGCAGAGCACAAATTCTAACTGCAATTGTCATAAAAGACAAGTGACAGTCGAAGTCGCAGGCGAAGGCGAAGGCGAAGGCGTCGCTGGATATGCAAAACAGATGTCGCTGATGTTTGCTGTCGTCAGCGAAAATGATTGTCCCAACATGCATATTAATTTTATTGCTAACAATAACAAATCCATCGACAAGTATTGTAAAACGCATTTAATAGTAGCACTAAAACGCAGCCAACAATGCAAGCCACAAAAACTACAGAAAAATAGAAAAAAAAATGTCAAAGTGTATAAAAAATAACATAGACTACACTGAAAAAACTGTGAAATTCACATTAGTTTTGTATGCTGGCATATGCGACTTATAAATGCTCTTTAGACTTTAGAAATATGTATTTCAAACTTTGATTTATTTATTAGAACAAAATTAGTACATTTTATGTAAACAACTAATAAATATAACATTTAGTATTTAATATGTATAACATTAAACATTTAATATAATATATATAACATTTAACATTTAATATAATATATATAACATTAAATATAATATAAACAAAATTTTAACAAAAAGCAGCTTTGTAATTTAAATAAGTTACATGTTTTATTAGTGAAGATATATTATTATTAACATCGATTCAGTTTTTCTATATTTTATATGGAGCAAGATCTCATTGCTCTTAATTCCAATTTCCTATAAAGTAATATTTCAATTGCTTTTTATACATTTTTACGGAATAGTGGAAATGAATACACTATATGAATGAATATATTATATTTTGTATATTAAATATATAGAAATTTTTGAATTAATAAAGTTGCTGCAATAAAATGTTGCTTGTATAGCGTTTACTTATATAGAAAAAGTTACTATAGTTGTTCAGTTAGTTAATATGAATTTTCTTTAGGCTTAATTCTTAATTCAATTCTTTGGCTTAGCTTTTTCAGCTTAGGTATTTAATTTAAGAATTATTGCAACTGTTGAAAACTAAACACAGAAATTTATTTACTTTTTTTTTTTAATTACAGCTGAGTTTCTTATATAAAAAGTTTACTGTAGTAATGCTTTATCTGGACAATCTTTAATTCCTATTTAGCTTAGGTACCTTATTTAATTTAAAGATGTTACAATAGCAGCTAATTGTGGACATTTATTTATTTATTATTTTATTATTTTTTAAAATGATATGTGATAATATTTGGACACTGTCTACACTATCAGCAGTGAATACTTTCCTTATACCCTGCCAGCAACATTGCTGCAGTTGTTGCAACACATGAGCGCGGTTAAAGAAGCGTAGCCTGACAACAACCAGTGGGGGATAGTAGATCGACTTTGCTCCTGCAGCTTTTGCACTTCTTTTGCACTGTCGTCTGACATGCTGTCAGTGACAGGGCACAGCATAGTCAGTGTCGTCGTCGTCGTTGTCGTTGTCATTGTTGTCCTCCTGCTGCACACTTTGCGTCAACGTTGTCTGTGGCATGCCACATGTGCAGCAGCATTGAGTAGAAAAACAAACTATAAGATTTTATTGCTTTCGCTTGCAAAGCGAAGAAGAACTACGCGAAGCTCTGATGCGGGCTGATGTGGGCTGGCCAGCAGCCCCAGTTGCTGCTGCTGCTGCTTGTGGCAGTAGCCCGAAGCCCGAAGCCCGAAAGCCCTCAAAAGAAGCTACTACCACGCCTTTAACTACAGTACAAACAAGGGCGTTGCATGAGCTGTCAAAATGAGCAATTACTTTGCAAAAATGTTGCAGCATTTCACGTGTTATGTTGCAGGTTCCCCCCAACCCCCCCTGCTCGCAGTTCTTGCAACATCACAAGTCGTTTATCTTGTTGCGCTGCTTGGCAAAAGTTTCGCGCTGCGCTTCGCCAAAAAGCCTGGCATATGGAAAATATGAAAATGAAAATTGATTGTCTAACCTAGTTACCATTATAAGCCAAAGCGTCGTCTTATGCAATCAGCTGCTGTCGTCAGCTAACTGACGCAACTAATTGTTTACGCTAATTAGCTGACAAACAATACGGAGCAACTTTTGTTTTGTTGCATGCATTAGGCAGCAATAAAGTTTTGCTGTTGAGCTACACTACGCTACAAATTAAGCATAATTTGCATACATAATAAATTGTTTAAATTTGCACTATTATTGACTTTGCAGACGCTTTAAGCTTCGACCTAACCTCAAACTTCAGCTTAGTCAAAACACTGAACTGGACTCAAACTTAGTTACGCCATTTTTTTTTCTGCTTCGCGCGCCGAATTTCAAAAGCTGCTGACGAGACGAGACGCAGACGCTGACGTTGACGTTTGCAGCAGCAGCAGCAGCAGCGGCGGCTACGCTGCTCTCTCTTCAACTCTCGCTCTCTCAAAGACAGTGCCGAGTGTTAAATGTGTTGCCTTCGTTGACGCCCAGGTTCACTGTTTTTTTTTCTTTCACTGCTCCCCCTTTTGATTTTGTTTTATTTTGTTTTCTCATCATCATCATCGTTTTACTTTTTTTTTTTTTTTGGGTTGCAGCAACTTTTGCCGTTCATTTAATGGCTTCATTTTTGCTTTGACATTTTTCCATGCAGCACTCTCATGTTTCTTCTGCTGCTGCTGCGCTGCCGCTGCCTCTGCTCTGCTCCTTGGCATGTTTGTTGTGCTGTCATTCTGTCAAGCTACTGCTACGCCCCCATTCTTTTTTTTCAGTGTGTCGCAACTGTTTGGCCTTTTAAACTAATTGCATTGCCTGCTCGTGAGTGTGTGTGTGTGTGTGTCTGTGTGTGAAGCGAAAAGTGCAATAACTATTTAAATGATTGCTCAGCGCACATGTGGCAGCCACAGTTGCAACCCTCCCCCCCTGGACTGCTTCAACTGCTTATTATAAATTTAACTTGGCCTAGTTGAGCTTTGAAGAAATCAATTTTCAGCTGCGCTCTTTTTAGTTTTGAAGGCAAAGCGTATACAAAGTGTGGCTGCATCCAAATTTTTGCTGCTAAGCGTATGTAGTAGGGTGTGTCATTAGCGATAGGGGAACAAAAATAAAATAAAATAAAAATATTTCAGCGTTAAATCACTTGGTTAAATCACTTACTCAAAGCGCTGCACGCAAATCAAAGCTTAATATAAAGCCATAAAAACCTGTCTATTATATTAATTAATATAATAGTATTTTTACTTAGCATATGTGGAAATGGTTCGGTCTAAGTTGACTGACGGTCATTCCCGCTGATACACATAAAAGCGAAATATGTATAGGGCTTTAATTTAAGCTCTAAACCAAAGCAACGATTATCCTAAAATTAGTTTTTAAATGTTTAGATGTTTAGCTAAGGTTATTTCTTTTTTAAAATCAAACTGCTATCTTCTTTTGAATCTGATATACGGGCAGAGAAAATTAGACGGCTATAGTTTCTTAATCATACCCAGGGAGCGTTCCTTCTAATTTTATTGCTATATTTTTTTCATATATTCAGCTGATTTTTAAGTCTTTGAGCTTGCTTTGATTTTTACAATTTCAAAACTTAAATTTTTATTTAAATGGCATTTGTTAATTATAATTTCTTCTTAGAATTTTATAATATTTTTTCAGCTAACAAATCGACTCACCCTATTATGCAAGTTTCGACTTGCTGCTGCTGCTTTGAAGTGCCAATTAAAAGCTGCTTATGTTTGATGCTGGGCTGTCAATGCCTTGCCACAATGCTTTAGCTGTTTATGCCACAAACTGCAGCAAACAGTCGCTGGCAGCTGTGTGATGTCAAAGCAGCTGGAAATGTGATTTTTGTACACGCATTTGGGCTTGAATGCAGTGCAATGACCGCAACCCTTGAACTAGACCAAAATTTGAGGGGCGTGACTGGCTCGTAAACGCTTTGGCCCCCGCCCACGCGCTTGACAGCCTGGCAAACAATTAATCATAATACTGATAACAGAGCAACATGTTACAACATGACCACAACAGCAGCAGCAGCAGCAACACGAAAAGTAAAACTTGCACAGATCAAAGTTGCCCCCCCAAGCTCAACGCTCAATCCCAATACACACGCAATTTCCCTTTACGTTTTGTTGTGAGTGTGAAAAACCATAACATGTGCTTATCACATACCAAATACACACACACACACACACACACACACACATGTGTACGGCTGAAAACCATGACAAATTAAAGCCGCCAGTCCCGGCCAATTCCAACGCACGGCACAAATTTCAATTCCTGTTCCGATTGCTACCCAAATCCATGACTCGCAGCCAATTTGAAACGTGCCCCGCGTTGCGGTATCAACGATAATTACATTTGTCAGAGGCAGTGCGACAACATATATGCGCATTATCCTTATTGATCCTTATGGCGTCGGCTTATGTGCAACGCCACTTGCCACGACGTTGATAAATTGTAACAAACTGAAGAAAATCCTGTACGAATCTCAAGCAGCCAACTCCAACACAGTCGTGTGCATTATAATTTTTTTTTTTTTGTTTTGCCCACACGCTAGTGCAATAAATGTTTTATTTTCTTTATTGTTGCACAAAGGAAAATGATGTAGAGCCTTTTTGCTTGCTTGCAGCAAATTTATCGCATATGTCGCAAGTCTCACATGATATGCCAGATTCTCATTCTCTCGCTCTCTCTCTATATTGCTGGCAGTGCCATTGTAATTTTTAATGGTCTGCCGGCGCTGCATCCTGCATCCTGCGGGTCATGCCAGTCCGCATGCTTTTCTAATACAAATTTTGCATTTGGAGCCAACCCAACCTGGCAGAGCAGCCTGCAGCGATAAATGTGATAAATGATTTTTTGTGCCATGCGAACTTTCTCTCTCTCTCTCTCTCTCTCGCTTACTCGCATGTCCTTGCTGCGTAGCAAATGCATTATGCATTTACAACTGCGTTTGTAGTATGTTGGCCTGGCCTGGCTGCTAGGCCAAAAGGATTTATGTGCTTGCTGCTTGTCAGGATAATGGCCCAACTGCGGGACACTGGACACGCAAATATATTTGCATGCGTTATTGCCGATGATATGTCAGATCGTTCAAACAAAACGTGTGCTAGCTCCAACAAATTGTCTGCGAACTGAGCTCAGCTCTTTTACTTTAGCTGCGTCACTCTGCATTATCCTGATCTACTAGCTTGGCATAAACTGACTGCTGGACATGCTGGGATATGATATAAATATAAAATACGTGCCCTGAAATAAAGAGCAACAAATGCAAGTTAGTGCTTTGTGTTTTGCATAAGATTTTGTTAAATAAAAAACAATATTATAATATAAATATATATGACCTAAGCTTTGATACTAAATATATACATGCTTGCTTAATAAATTGGTATGTATAAATATAATAGATTTAAGCGGTGATACAAAATAAATACTCGCTTTATAATTTTAGTCAATGAAAGTTTAATTATGAGCAATAAAAATCATAAGTAGTTTCTTTGCCTTGAAGACTTTCAAGGCTGCCTGATTCAAATTGTGTTTAATAACATATTATTTAGTTACTTACTTTGTTTTTACTAACAAATTGTTTGAATTAGCAAGTCAGCACTGCAGTCAAGCCAAAAATCACCCAAGCCACCCACAAATCGTACGATCCAAAGCAGCGACGCTCTTGTTCAGTCGCTCACACAGTAGAGAGTTGGAGCACTTACTCTCGCTCTCTCAACATACGAATCAAAGCAGCGACGCTTTCGTGCAGTAGCTGCACTTCATAGCGAGAGCGTTCAAGCTCTTACTCTCGCTTGTCGTAAAAAGCAAAGCTGAGCTGCTCTCGCTCAGTAGTAGCAGCGTACAGCGCCGATCAAGCTCTTAGTATCTCTCTCAATCTCGCTCTGACTAATGTTTACATGTGTGCGAGGCTGTTAAGGCGCTTAAGCGAGGCTACTTGCAGTTCAGTTATTGCTCTCATTAGCAAATGAGCAAAGAGCGCAGCTTACATGAGTGTGGGTGGCTGGCAGGTATGCGAAAGACGAGGCCGCTGCAGCGCGCTGGCATTTTAGTAGTGCACGGACTGCCGTCGATTAAACAAGCAAGTGGGTAAGTTGCCGCCGCCAGAATAATTAATATGCCAACTTTTATAAACGATGTCTTATATTGCTTGTAAAAAAGCAAACCTTATGCTCAATATCAACAATAATTTAATTTTTTCAATTAAAAAATTAAATTTTACAATATTAAAATATGAATATAAATAAGTTTTAAAGCCTTGTATAGAAATGTTTTTAGAAAAGCCAATTATATATAAATTAGGCTTATTTTAGCTTTAAATATTCTAAAACTAAGTGGAGCACATTTTGTACGATATTATTTTTATGTTAAGTAAATAAATATAAAGAGCGCTGAGACAGCAAAAACTAAATAATGGTAGCGTAATAAATTGAAATTCATTTAAAAATACATTGTTTAATAATTAAACACAAGAAGCGCCGTAAGGTGCATTTGGCGGACATATGTTGGCAATCATCTTAACATGCTTTCATCGCTTCCTGTGGCAGCAGCAGCAGCTACAGCAACATAAATAATTTTTGCCGCACTTACATTAGGAAAATTGAAAATGCAACGGCAACGTGTGCAACGTGCAACTGCAACATGAACCATAAATAATATGTTGACAGTTGTAATTTTCGAAAGTAATCAAGCAAAGCTAATTAACAACAGCGGTGTAAAGAAAATGTTTACAGTCAAGTTTGGGGAAAGGTGTATGGGATGGGCGTGGCTAACGATGCGCCCACTGTATGGCAGCGAATTAAGTTGAAAGAAGCAGCAGAGTCGCTAATGAGAAAAATATGACACAATTGTAATTATGTTTCCAATGTTGGCAAGTTAATGTCGCTGTAACTATAACAAAAGTCGGGTCAGTCAGCCACTTCACGTAAGATGAATGAGCGCATGAATTATAAACGCATAAAAAACAACAACTGGCCAACTGGCCACCAACTGAAGAGCTACGGACTAGCAAACAATACTGCAGCTGACATTTCTGTTAATTTTGATGTATGTTGGGGGCGGCAACATGGCGAGCAGTCCCAATGGCAGGTCACTATGAGCCAGAGGTCAGGCATTATTGTTGTTACAAACGGATTTACACAGGTTGGTTTGAAACTGAAACTGAAACTCAAACTTGCCAACTTGAAATGAAATGTGTGCTCGTAAATTTTAAACACAAGTTGTTACACCTGCCGCTTAATTGTGAACAGTTAACCCAAACAAGGGCTCAAAACTAAGCGCCATAAAGTTTCATTAAGCGTGACGTGTTGTGTTCTTTCCCCTACATTATCAAATAGCCATAACTGATTAACTAAACGCGCTGGCAACTTTTACTTTCAATATAAACTCGCTTAACAGCATCCTACCCTAATATGAGTGCAATATTCATGGGAAAATTGTTGTACAGTGGGTGGCAGCATTACTTGCAACTTGGCAAAACAATTTGTTGTCTCACTGTGGTGTGTGTGTGTGGCACTCAAGCGTGGCAGGCTAACAGCCTGGGAAACAATAACTAATGAAGATTCTTACTAAAAATATTGCAGCATGACATGGTAGCAATTGTTACAAAGAATTGTTTAAAAATAGAGCGCGCGCGCTGCACATTACAATTGACCTAAAAATCAAAGTGAACAAAATGCATAAATCTCAAGCATAATGCGCCAAAATTGATGTAAAAGCAAATTTTATTTTACAAATTTATGCAAGTTCTGTATCGCACATGAATTTACATAAAAATTTGAAACAGCATTGCTGATGTGTTTACGCAACGTCTCAACAAAAGTGAAGTGAAAATACGAAATACAAAATTTATAACTTGGCCCGGCCCAGGCACTGATTTCTCATACTGTTTATCATAAAAATACAGAGCAACGAAAAATCAGTGAGAAAGCAACGCAAATGTTTACACAAATTACGATTGCTCTGACCCAACCCAGCCCACTCCGCCGCTCATATTTGAACTGCTACCGTATTGGAAAATAAACCAATTGCCTTTGCTAGAGATACAGATACAAATGCCAGAGCCATAGCCAGAGCGACTCGTCGTGTGAAGGACGTGAAAGCGTGCAAACATGCCAAGCTGACAAGCCGGAGCGATAATATTTTTTCCCATTCGTTTGTACTACAAGGCAGCGACGTCGGCCTGTATCTATCGATGTTGGTGTGGGCTGGGTGTGGGTTGGGTTTGGGTTTGGGGATTGAAGGTGTTAAATGGGCATGAAACAGCTGCAATGCGACGACGACGCCAGCAAGGATGTGCAGGACAATCATCAAATAAATACAAATACAAACACACACAGACACACATGCTCAGCTTGTTGGTAAAAAGCTCAAAGGACTTGTACAACATTCTCACATGGGTAATGCAGGCGTTAACATTGATCGGTATTTGGGCAACGCTTAATGGTAACGGTAACGGTACATACATATGTAAATACCAATTTACGCTACGTATTGTCAACAACTTCAATTACAACAACAACAACAACTAAAGCAGTCCAGTCTGTCTAATGGGCTTGTCCTCAGGGGGTACAAACTTAACCCTTTTAGTCAGCAGCTCGCTCAACAATTTATACAATACGCCATATTAATTTCCATATATCGATCACACACACACTGGCACACACACTCGCACACCTTTTGTTGCAGCTGGACACACCCGTTCGTAGTCCTGCTGACCTAAATAGAACAAATTGAGCATGACGTAATTAGTCATCAATTAAATGGCGCATTCAAAAATGTTCACAGGGTTGAATCAAATTGCCACACGCTTTGGTTTCCATTTAATGGCTCTGGGAATGCAACTCAACTCGACTCGCAGTGAAATCCATGCAAACCGCAAAATATTGATGACCAGACCCCTATGGGTAGTTTCAATTGCCAAATGCGTATCAAATGCATTTTAGCAGCCAAATTGTTTGCTAATTGTTCATCTCATGAAAAAAAAAAAAAATACCACTAATAATTCAGACTTTTGTTACTCATTCCATAAGCCGTTGAAAAATCTGCGCACATTTGGGAGTGTCTTGTAAATTTGTATTTGGCAACTCGTTTATAAATGTTTTATTTATATTTGTAAAATATGCTGCAAAAAACATAAATTAATATAATAAATTTAAAACTATTTTAAAACCTATTTTTGCTGGATTTTTACTATATACATACTAGCCGGCGCGCCTATCTGGGCTGAAAGAACAGATACCAAGGCCATAAAGGGGTTCACCGACTTCCCCGTATACCTTATTAAAAAAAAAAAATAAAAAAAAAACTATATACATATATAAATTTATAAATTCATGTATATAAATTTAATAGGTTAAATTTATATCGATTTTTCCTGGACTTTTACTTTACGTAGACTGGACTGCCATAAATTTATAAACTAATAGCTAGAATTTAATAGATTAAATTGATACTATTATTATTATTATTTATTTAAGTATTAATTTAGTTAGAAAATAATATAAATTAAGGATTTTAAATATGTGCTTAATATTAAAATTGCTACAAATAGAATTAGGTACACAAAAATATTAAGAAATGATTATTTCAAATTTACACTTAGAAAATTTAATAATAAAATTTAATTAAATTTAAGAATTTTATAGAATGTAATTATATTATATTTACGCTATAAATAAATTTAAAACTATTCTTAAAAGAGATTTTAAAAAATGTATATTAATTAAAGTAAAAAATAAAATTAAGCATTCCTTATTACTTAAAATTTTCTATTCTTATTTATATTTATTTAAGCATTAATGTAGTTAAAGGTGCTTAGTATTAAAATTGCTACAATTAGAATTAAGTACACAAGGCATGAAAATAATATAAAGGCATGTTTATTTTAAAATTCACATTTAGACCCCTTAGAAAATTCTTTTCAATTATATATTATACAAATAAAAATTTTATAGAATTATTGTTGTATTATATTTTTTAGTTGATCATTAGATTTATATTTAATTGTTTCTATATCCATCACTATCATTAACTTCTTGACTGTTGAATTCAGTTGCGTTTAAAGCTAAGCAGATTTAAAAACTTTGCTAAACGCTTGTTTACAAACTGCCCCCTAAACAAGTTCATAATAACAAAATTGTAAATCATTTATATACGAAATTAATTTGAGCTTGGACTTTGGCTGCCTCTGGCTGCAGCAAAAGGACATGGAGATTTGTTGGTGCCAACAAGCGGCAACAAATCTCTTAAACCGTAAGCAACAGCCACAGAAAAATAAAGTGGGAGCAATGCGAGAAAAACCCCATTACCAAAATGAATTTATGCACATTTCAAAAAAGAGCAAACAAACAAGAAGCCAAGCTGAAGATATTTTCAGCTACGACTGTGACCAGGATGCGGATGAGTTGTTGACGAGTTGTTGTTGTTGTTGTTGTTGTTGTTGTTGTTGCTGCTGCTCGAGAACTGCAAAAGATGAAATGGAAAAACTTTTGCATGTGGCTGTGTTTGTTTTCGCTGCAGTCGAGAGTTGAATAACAAATTGCAAGAGAAAACTAACTAAACCAAATATTTATTTTTTAACACGTTAATCTCACAAATCCCCCTCAAGTGCAACAACAAACCGCACACAGTTGCCTATGTAAACAAAGTGACACCAGATACGAACCACGCTCTGCTCTGCTACTAGCAATATTCATATTTATAAATCATCATCTTCAACTTCATCATTATCATGTGCACATAGTTTATTTTTTTTTTTGGACTGGACGCCAGGAGTCTAAACAAACAGTAGCCAAAGTGAATGTCTGGGCCATAAGCAGGCGTGTAGGCCTCTGAACAAAATAACAGACACACACACACACACACACACATAGAAGAGCTGTCACCACTTGAGCCACTAGAGCACCCCCTAGACTCAGCTATGTGGTTGCCATGATTTTCAACTGCTGACTTTTTCCACTGAAATATGACGCAGACCTCACAGCTTGCTGACAAAACTGTCGCCTTTCAAAACAGAGAGAGAGAGAGAAACAGTGACAAAAAGTGGCAAGAAAACAAAGCCAAAATGGCAAAGACTAGATTTTGGTAAAACAACGAAACTCAGATGCGCTAACTCAATACAAAAGACTGTGACAAGTAAAAAAGCAAATCATTAATCAAATGTTGCTTAATCATGAGCCACAAAGTATAAGTAACTGCATTTGAAATAAATGAAAACATTAACAATGGAAAATTTTGTAAAATAGGAGTGTAGTAATTTAAAAAGATTTGCTTATAAATTATCTTTATTATATAAACAATAAATAGGCTAGACTGCAATTTAAAAAATTCTAGAATATTAAAATGTTGTTCTTTAATGTTGGGTCTGTTTAACTCCATCTATAGTTTATCAATTTAAAAACAAAAACATAATTTTAATTTAATTTTAATATTTATGTAATCTTTTTCTTTTATCGTCAACTGTTCATAGTTCATAGTTGACATTAAAATAAACAAATAAATTATTCATGCTAAAGTTTGTGATGCGAAACTAGAAGTTGTTGTTATATTTTTAAATAATAATAAATATTTTATGGATTGCATTTTTTTTGGTTTTAGTTTTGCAATTTCTTGAACAAATGTTGTTGTTATTGAAGATTTTAATTATTTAGCTTTTAAAAAATTGTCTAGTTTTTCCTAAAAAAAAAAAGAATAAAAAATTTCTAAAAAAAAATAATCTATTGACACTTTTAAATATTGAAACTTATTTCTAAAACTTTAAAACTATTGTTTAATTTTGTGACACCTAAGGCTGCATTTTTTATTTATTTATTAATTTTTGTGGTAAAGCTTATGCCAACCTTTTGTATATCAAGCAACTTATACAACAATTAAGCGTATTGCAAAATGTAATATTTATTTTTAATTATTCTAATACACTGCTTATGTATTATATTTGTTTGGTCACTAGACAGCTCCGATGTCCTACGCAGCTGTCAAGGCTCTTGTGGTTTTTACTCTGTGTGGTCTGCACTTGAGGCCAGAGCTGAAGTGGCTCAGGTACTTGCCAGAGAGCAAGAGAGACAAGCAGAACGGAAGCCACGCTCAATGGGTGGTTACTGGCTTAAGTTATGTGTGAGGTGGTTGGGGCGCAATTGTGTTCAAGTCAATGCGCGAGCATGTTAATTATGATAACCAAGCTAAACTGGCATTTGTAGTATTTGTAGTGGGCGGTGGCGGCTTTGCGGGTGGGTGAACAACACGCTGTAAATGCCAAACAGGCGGCTAATTAGCCGAGCCTGTTCTAATTTGCAAGCCCCAAAACACAATCCAACTGCGTTTCGGACAAGAGCTGCTTCATTAGCAGCGCATTAGTGTTAAATAAATTTCCGCTTCGGCCAACAATGATGAAGATGAAACGCATGCCAAAAGCCCAAACCAGCTGGCAGGCTAACAAAATGAACAGCGCGCCACTAAAATAAAAAAAAGAGAAATGGAAACAACGCCGCAGGTGATTTTAGTTTGCAAAGCAAAAAAAAACAACAAAAGGCACAATCCTTTGTATCCAACTTCAAAAAAAAACGCAGCTCTATATAATTAAGAGCCCCAAGTGTATTTAAATCAAAAGCATAAAAAAAGAAACAGCAAGAAATTGAGTTTCGTTTCGGGCTTAAAATGATTCAATTGGCAAGCAGCTGTTGCTTGAGCATCGCTTTTGTCTTTTGTCTTCTTCAATTCCCCATGGAGTCGCAGCCTTAATATTTCAGAATTTTATTTTGGCAAGCTGCAAAGCTTTAAGCTGCGCTTCACACTAAACTCAGCTGCATATGGAGACAACAAAGTAAGCAACTTTATTGAATATTAAAACTAAATAGCAAGAGAATGGGTATAAATGTAATGGAATTGGTTAAATTTCGTAAAGTACAAAAAGTAATTCTTATTGAATTGCATATTGCATTTTTAATAATAAATCATTATAGGCAATTTATTTGCTGATTTTTATGTACAAACTTAATTGTTATTTAATTGCTTATTACTTTATTTTAATAATAGAAATAGTAAAGTTAAGTATATTTATTAAAAAATAAAATTAGTTTTATATTATAAAATTTAAGTACAATTTAATAATTATTTTGTTAGAGTTTATATAATAATACATTATAGGAAATTTATTTGCCGTTTTTGTTTTACACAAACTTATAATAATTACTTTATATAAATAATAGTAATATAAAAATAAACTTTTTCTATTTATAAATTTAAGTTCAATTTAATAATTATACATTGTAGGCAATTTATTTGCTAATTGTTTTATACAAACCTAATTCTTTAATTAAGAAATGCTTATTCCTTTTTATAAATAATATATAAAAGGCAGGTATATTTATTAAAAAACAAAATAGAACTATTTTATAAATTTGAAGTACACTTTAATAATTATTTTGTTTTAAGCTAAGTTAAAATAAATGTTTCTTTTATATTATATTTTGTATTGAAATTAAAAAAAAGGCTTTTAGTTGTTTTACGTATTTCAAACAATTTTAAAAATTATTTTGTTGCGCTGACAAAAAGCAAAACAAACACTCGTAGCTATTTTTAAATATTTCAAAACACATTACGCTATGATTTATAAAATTTCAATATTTGCTGATTTATTGTCATTTATATGTTCAGCACTCGCTCTTTCAACTTGATGCGATTAATCAGTTGCCATAGCTATAGCGCATAAGATTATTTTGATGGCGACTGCCAGTTGCTGCGACTTTTGCTTTAAATATCGAAGCAAAGAAATTATGGCGCAGCATGCGGCTCAGTTTGAGATCTACAGCATGGCAAGGAGTCCGGGCAGAGGGGCAGGGGCAGGGCCAGTTGAAGATATGCGAGGTACGCACACGCGAATATCTCACATTCAACATTGAACATTGGCCCTGCCGCATGTTGCGCGTGCAACTAAATCATGACGCTGAAATATTTCAGAGATGCAGCCAACAACTGAGAGATTGAGAAATTGAGTAACTGAAGGGCTGCCGAACAGAGCAGATGGCCATGCGGCCTGGACGCACTAAAAATTACTTTATTGTTGTTGTTATTGTTGCTGCTGCTTTTGTTGTTCTTGATAACTTAAATGCCACATTTAGATACGAAAATTTGAGTAAAGGCAGCGCATAAATCAAGCGGCAAGATCAGCGCGAAGGCGCAGCGGAAGCAGCAGCAGCAGCGGGGCGTTGCTGCAACTGCAACATGCAACATGAGCTCAGTGGGCGTTGCAAGACCAAGAGAGAGAGTGAAATGAAGCTCATTCCTGCTGTCGTGCGTTTAATTATTGTCATTATTTTGCTTTAATTTAAGAGCCAGCGCTATTCCCAGTTATATATAGTAAAGGGATCGGGGCAAGCCGCTTAGTCACAACTCTTTATCATCATTCGCCGCCCTCGTCGCTGTCATTTGACACTTTTTTGACATATTTATCATTTAAGTCACATTACAGTTCTTTTTTTTTTTTACTTGCAGCTTAGAGCTTTTCCCCTCTTTGACTTTTTATGATGAATTTTCATGGCTCGCACTATTTAAGTAATTTTATTGTTACCCAAACGAAAGTGTTGAGTTTGAGTTTCTGCTGTTTGTTTTGCTTAGTTTTGTTTTTTAATTGTTTGTTTATAGTCAACGCATTCGTTAAGGGGCAGTCAATGATAAATTGCTTAGACGTAAAAATTGTAAGGGCATTAAAAATATTTTTATTTTACACTGTACGCTACTCAAATTGATTTAAGTTGTTTTGTTGTCTTGTCTGCTTTTTTGTCTGTGTGGCCATTAAAGCGCAAGAATCTATAAAAACTTCTCAAACTTACCTTAAACAAATCTATTAAACCAGACAGACATCAATGTTTATATAAAAACAACAAAAAAAAAATCAGGAAGACTCGCAATTACTCTAGAGCACAGCCGACAATGTAAGACGCTGCACTTATGTTAAAGGTATGTATGAATAAAAAAGCCTAAATAGCATAGAATATATAAAACTTTTATTAATGCTGAGATCTTGGGGCAGATTAAGCTGATCAAGAATATAAATTAAGGTGCGTCGATTTATCAATACGAAAATTCTTTAACAAAATCGTATAATAAAACCCTCCGAAAAAATATTTGATATTTATCCAACTAACATCAAAAACAAATTAACATCAATATATTATTAAGTTTTCCACGTCTTCTTCAACAGTTCAACTAAAGTCAATACCTTTTTAAGTCCTCCACGTCTCTAGTTCAACTAAAGTATAAGACTGCTGTACATTTTTTATACAGAGTCTAAGGTAGAAATACATTTTTTTATGCTTAACGAAAATACAATACAATACAAATACACTAACAAAACTAATTGGCATACCTAACAAATGCTACAAATTATAGTAACTAAATTACTTTTCACTTTTCCTTAATAAATGAGTGAAAAAAAATGAAAGCCCAATGAAGCTTTAAAGTGCAACACATATGTTAGTTTAATTCTTAAGTATTATAATAAAGTTTGCTATTTTACAACTTAGTGCATATACCTCACTTGCTAGGTGTATTTACTATTTCCAAATAATTCACGCGTTTCTTTTAAGGCCGCAGCACTAAAACGACTCGAGTAGTTAGGAAGTTGTTGGATATTTAAACATGCGTATTGTATAAACAAATACGCGTTAAATTGCAATAAAATTTAAGTAGTTACAGCACTGTTATATTTGTAAATAACGTAGCTGAGAGAGAGAAACTTCAAATTGAAATACAAACTGCAGCAAATTAGTTGCACTTATAAATCAAATAAACTAACAACATGCAGCAAACTATAATTATGGGAAATTTATAAAAAACAACGAAATTACATAATATTTACAAGATGTTATCGTTGCTAAGTGCGGGTTAGCAAACAGCTGCTGGCCAAGTTAATTTGTCTATTACCCGCAGTTGGGGCAGGGGCTGCAACCTTATTTCGATGTAAGTGCGGCAGTCAGATATAAATTTATAAATGAGTCTAATCAGTCAGCCAAAAGGGTAAGCCTATAATTTGGTAATTGCCAGCAGAACCAAAAAAGAAAAGCGCACCAAACTGCAGGCAATAAGTCAAAAAAATTTGGATGCATTGCATAATTTTCTTGGGTGCAGGAGCAGGAACCGACTGCCTGCAGGTATAATTAGCAGTTCCCAAATGAGCTGCCTGCCGTCTGGGCCAGTCGAGAGTCCGAGTCCGAACTCTGGCGGTGGTTGCATTCCGAGCCAAACAGTAGCCCAAATGCTGCTCAGTTTCCGTCTCGACTTATGGAGTTATCAACAGCTGACATTTTGATTTGTGGTTTGCTGATGAACATGTTTATGATTTGTGACTGCGTCATGTGGTCCATGTACACAGGATGTGGACTACAAATTGTTACAGCCAGACAAAAAGAAAATTGTTACAAAAATCTTTGGTGGTCGTCAGCAACAACAAAATGCTGCAAGCCAAGCAGCAGTGAAAAAAACAAATGGATATAAACTGATATATTATATATATTTACTTATAGGTGGGTTGATAGACTAATATTAAATCATGAGATATAGAATAAATTATATAAGTTTATTCTATATCTAATCATTTTATATCAATTAATATGGCATTAGTCACAGACTAAACAATAATTTGCTTTTATTATTTACTTGCCCTAAAAGCGAATTTAAGGCAAGAATTTGCCCGCGTGCATTAATTGTTTTTATAAAAAAAATGCTTACAAACAATATTAAAAAACTGTTAAATTGCAATTGTGTTTGCTTATTAATTAAATAATAACTTAATGATTATATTATAAGCTGAGCAAAAAAGTGCTATGATTAACAATTGATTAGAATTAAAAATAATCAAAAATTAGTTAGCCAAGCACAAAGAAAACTGCAAGCAGTAAGATTAATTTTGATATGCAGCAATAAAATTAAAAATATCTTAAAATTTTATAGCAAATTTAAACTTGCTAACAGCAGAGCGTAGGCCGTGAGAAATAATTAAATGTAAAATTGTTTTCAAAAATCTGTTTTTATTATTATTTAATGATATAATAATAACTTAATAACTTGCAAAGCCGTGAAAAGTTAAATGTAAACATGTTTTTAAAAATCTGCAGCAATTTGTTTTAATTATCATTTAGTGATATAAATTGAAAGTAAACTTTTACCAAGTAAAGCTTATAGCTAATTTAAATTAAACTTAAATTAAAAATTGTTTGCTTAATAATATTGCATTCTAGAATTCTTCGAATTCACTTTCATGCATGCAAATTAACAATTTCGCATTTAAATGCCTAACAAATATTGCTAGCCAAATTCATTGTTTTTAGGCCATATGGCTATGGCTAAATACATGTTGGCTGCATGTTAAATGTTGCTACTGCTCTGCTGTACGTGAATATTTCATGAGACTGGGACAAACAGCTGTTGTATATTGTTTTACGAATGTTGCTTTAATAGATTCATGTAGCAATAGCCCAGTTTCCAATATGTAGAATATATATATACGATATGTACATATTAATTTGTTTATTTTCGCTTTCGTTTGCAGCCACTTGGCAGGGCCTAAAGCATGTCCCAATGCTTTGCTCTGCTGCTGTTGCCTTTGCCAATCAATAATAATTTAAAAGCTGTTGCGACAACATGTGCCCAGGCTTCCCAGCTTCGAGTTGTTGTTGTGGCGCCACACAGATTGCAGCAATTACGCAACATGCCCCAGCCCCAGTGCCCCAATGCAATGGGAGGGATGTTTCCAGCATTTTATGTCACATTTGCGTCGCATGCCCAAATGCCAAGGAAATAAGCTGCAAAAGCTCAGAGCTAGTCGCATAAAAATAGCATCAGACCATAAAAAGTTAAACAGTAATTTGACATCGACGACAAGACAACATATGTGGGAATTTGTTAAAGTGCAGAGCCCAACAGACTCTAAACTTTGCCAGCACCCCCAACCAACCAAGTAAATATTTAAAAGATAAAGCGTTCAAGTGCGTGAGCGTGTCCCTAACACAAATTGTAGGCGCGTGAGCTACTTAAAAATAACTTAAACAAACTGCTAAAAAATATAGTAAGTACTACTAAGTATAGCGAAATGATTTTGTGTTGAATTTTAGAAGCGACAGTCTTTGATATAAATGCATGTATAGTTAGGCACTGATTATCGATTGGAGTAGTGATTGATTGCATAGATCGTAGTCATTAAAAATTAAATTAAAAATAATTGCTCTTAGCTTAATTATTTAATTTTCAAGTCAAAAAATTATATAAACTAAACAAAAGTACGTAAGTAAAATATAATATAAACCAACTTTTATAGACACTTTGACCAGAACATCGCAGCAAACACACGCGTCACAACTCGTTTTCGCTGTGGCGTCAGCAGCGACGCCGCCGCCTGTCTATATTGAAAATTAGAATGTGAATAACTCCTAAGTTATTAACCCGAACTTTCTAAAATGTTTGACATCGGTCAAAACCATAACCAAGCGTTTTCAGATTTTATTTCATATTTTTAAATATTTTTTTATTGCTTAATATCATTTTTTTTCGATTTGCGTGGGAGGGGGGAGAAATAAAAAATATATAAAATGAAAGCGTTTGAGTTTGGATATAGGAGCACCTATATACCAAATTTAGTAGCTTTAGCTCTTATAGTTGCTGAGAAACAGTCGCTCATACATACAGACGACAACGGACCATGGCTTATCGACTCAGTTTGTTCTTGCTATGAAGAATATACACTTTGTGGGGTCTGCCACGCCTCCTTCTCCTGTTACATACATTTGCACAACTTCATAATAGCCATTTCCATTTTTTACAAAAAATCAAAGTGTATAAAAAATGATGTTGTTAAAACTATGTTGTTAATAACTTAAGAGTCTGTGTCTGTCTCTTGTGCGCTCAGCCTTTAATATTAAGCCATGCTTGAAGTAATTAAAATTAAAAATTAATAAAAATAACAAAAAACAATTAAGCTAATTAGGCTACGGGATTGGCTATTCCCTGCTGGCTACAATATTCCCATAAAATAAATAACTTAAGCTAACGCTTATGTTTCTTTAAAACTGCCTGACAAAATATTTTTTAATAAACGCCCAATGACAATTTATTATCGTTATCTTTGCCAGCTGCAGTGCGCATATTTTCGACTATTAAAATACATATATGTTTATGCTATATATATACAAGTGTCATATGCGCGCGTCTGATCAAAAGAAAAATTAAGCAAAAGTGCGCTCCGCAGCGTCTGTGGCCAATGTGCAATGCACTTTTCTCTTATCTAATTGCCTTTAAAGCCAATAAATTAATAAATAGCAAGCAATAAATTTAGTAAAAACAAGCCATTAATAACACTTTGGTTGACACTACAAACAGCCAAACCAGACACTGGAAACTGCTGCCGGCGCAGTCGCTGGCGTTGGGTCAGGTCCGGACTCTGGAGCAGAGCAAAGAGCAAAGCGCAGCTCAGCGAGGCGCAGCCAGTGAGTCGCCAAAAGGTCGTGGCACTGGTCACCGGTTGACATGAGCCCAAAACCACACACACACATACGCAGATGAAAAATTGAGCGCGCAATGTTTTCGTCACCAGCAACTAGCGGAAATTCTTAGAAATTCAATTTAGTTGCAACAAGCAGCGAATTCGTTGCACTTCGTTGAGTTTTAACATTTATCAAAAATTGTTAACACACACACAGACATACACAGCTAGTGTATGTTAAGGTGTGGGCACTTTGTATATATTTTTAAAAACTATTTAAATCAGCGTCGCGCAACAACTGAAAATTGAATTCTATTGTAAATTTCAGAGCCCGCATTCGGCAACGCGTGCCACAAACTATTTTTAAAAGCGCAGTTTGCTATTGTGCAACGCTTTGTTTAATTGAAAAATCGTAAAATGCCATTTTCTTATTTATTTTTATTTTTATTTTCGTTTACAAATTGGCTTTTATGACACTAACAATTGACAATTAACGTTATTACGTTAATTTACGATGGCAGCGCGTTAAGCCTTTGGCAAAGGTTTTTATGGCTTTGGTTCAATTCATCTTGTGGATAAGGCAGCGGCATAAAATGAAGTGTAAATGGAGGGAGGGAGAGAGAGAGGGGGGAAAACATAGACAAGAGATCAGGCTATGCTGCAATATACAGAAATTTAAAATAGATAAATGATCCTAACTGCGGCAAAGCAGCAAATGAGTCTCAAGTTTAGTTTTATTTATTAATTTTAGTAGCGCTCAGAATAGTTTTCAATGTAGCGCTCATAACAGCAAAAGAGTATTAGCTAATAAGTCTTATAGCTGTTGCTAATAGTAATAGAAATAATGATAGAAGCAGATTTAGCTGAAATTGAAGCTAAGCATTCAAGTTATTTCATTTAATTAAATAATTTTTTTTTAAAATAATTTATTAGGTATATTAAATACTAAAATATTTTTAACCAGCCAATTGATGACGCATAATTTTAAATTTATTTATTTATTTTAATTGTAACTTAGAATTAATTCTATTGTAGACAGAGCAGCTGAGGCCTTCAGACTGTTTTAGTCTATTTTAGTTAGCTGCTTATAATTCATTTTTTATATATTATTTTATATATTTTTGAGTTGACTGCTGCAAGAAGTTGGCTAGAAGAAAGTATATTCAATAATAATAATAATTTGAAATAAAGCAATTGATGACTTAAATTTATATAAAGAGTGTATCAGTTTAAATTAAACAGTTGCATGTAAAATAAAAATGCAAATTGAATTAGACAAAAGCATTTCAATCAACTCAAACTGAGCGTTAGACAATTGCATTAAACAAAACTGCAGCTTCAAGCATTGATTCATTCACAACTGAGTGCGAATTGATTCATTCACAACTGATCAAGTTTTACTGTACTGATCAATGTACTAAGCGAATTGCTGGCTATGCCTTTATTTAGAGACTATAAATGCGAACGAAGCTAAGAAAAGTGTTTCCTCTTCAAAGAACTTGAAGTCAGAGCTTCCGCTTATAAGCAAGGTAGCATATTAACTGCACTAACACACACACACACACACATAGACATAGGCATACCAGCTGTAATGTCAGAACCTCATGCCACAAGGCCAATTAAATCAACAGCAGTGACTCCCTTTTATGCCCGGACAACAACACAGCTTGAGTTGGGGTTCGAGTTCGTAGCACGTCGCAGTAACCACAGAACAACATTTTAGCATCTTCAGGCCAGCAGAGCAGACCCAGACCCAGACCAGACCAGACCAGGAGCGTTCAGTCAGGCATGCATGCCAGGCAGGTTCGCTCGCTCTATGGATGAAGTGCGTAGGCAATCAGCAGCCTCCGCAATTCAGCACTGCGCATAGCTTGGCAGACCAAAGGCAACCACAAATATGCACAGCTACTAAAATTTCTGTGTTTCGCACTGCAAGCATGTGTGTGTGTGTGTGTGTGTGCTTGCGTGTGACTGTGTGTGTGTGAGAAATAGAAAAAGTGGTGAAATGTTGGCTAATACTTGCTACGTGTTATTCTCAGTTAACTTTGCCATGAAGCGACGTTCAAGCGACTGACTGAATAACTGACTGACTGACTAACTGTCTGCTTGAGAGCTGACCATCAATGTCTATGTGTGTATGTGTGTGTGTGTGTGTGTGTGTGTGTGTGTGTCTGTGTGACAACAAATGGCATTTGGACACGCAATGTCAAATTTATGTTAGATAATGCCTCGTGCTACTGATCCAGAGATAAAGTCTCAAATTAGTTTTGTGGCTGGTAATTAAATTTAATTTTTTTATTAGACCAACCGCACACACACACACACACACACAGAAACAATGAGCTAAAGTCCAAAATGCCAAATTATTTTGTGTGGTTTTTGTGCAACGCAAAGCAAATTAAAATGATTGAAAGCTTTAATTTATTAAAGACAAGCAACAAAATAAAATGTTGCTAAGACACTTAAGACAAAGCAAAGCTAAGGCTGCGAATTTCAAATTAAATAATATGTGATTTAGTTAGTTAAGATTAGAAAGACTTGGAATTATGCTAAGTCTGTAAGCCTCAAATGCTGTTTGGCCTTTATGATGCCAGTTTTTAAAAATCAGTTGAGTTAGTGAGGGAAAAGTTTGATGGGTTATGTATGTTTGGACTCTGAGTTCACTGGTTGCTTCCCGTGGAACCCTTCAGTGTTGTAGAAAAGAAAATTGGCTAGATTTTCCAATTCAAACTGAGAAAAACTGCTTAGCTGCTTATTAAATGATTTGCTTAGAATTCAGTGATGTCTTCTTTGCACTAAGGGACTAACTTAATTTTTATTAAATTGTGACTTTAATATTTTTGCATGTGTTTGCAACTTAATCGCAGCTAAATTTATGCTCAGCACACTTCAAATCTGCATATTTATATAGTAAACTAAAAGCTTTTAGCTGTAGCTCTGTATTTGACAGCTGGAAGGTGCATCAACGAATCGATTACCATTCGAACTCGGAACTCAGCTGTCAATACGCTTGACTTGATGACTCGATGGCTGCGCAGCGCCCACGCATTGATAGCTTGATTGATTGATAAGGCGCAGGTCAAGTAAACTTTAAGCAAATCTATTAAAGCTCGACCCTCGAAGGCCACACAAAAAAAAGGAAGCAGCAGAAAACTCCTGAGAAAAACTTTTGAGGGTAAAACAATATCGAGAGCATGAAAGGTAAGTAGGGCGGCTAATAAAGTAGCAAACAAATTGCAGCACATATATATAAGAAGCTGAACGTCAGACTTAATCCAAGCCAATGATAAAGTACGAAAAATTCCTGAATGCTGTTGACGCCTTTGAAGGAAGAAAATTGTAACCTGCAGGCATGAAATTGAAATAAGCGTGGAAATTTATAGGACGCAGTATATAAAGCTCAGTGCTTGAGATTTTTTTTTAATGTATGCCTGACTATTAATTATAATTCTTTTTTTTTTGGGCGCCAGCGCTTACCTGAGCTGCACTTTGCCCCACTCGGCATAATAAATTCAATTTAAATGAAGCGTAAAATTCAATCAGTTCGCGCTGGAGATTTAGAGGCAACTGCGGTCGGCGGTTGGCTGTGGCTGTGGCTGTGGCTGCTTAGGTGGTAAATTGTTTTGGTAGCCAGCGCCCAGAGAAATTCTGCGTACTTAGAGGCAAACGCACAGCAGCGCACAAATAACAATAAAGAAGTCAATTTATATAAATTTTCCACTCTACAGCCGCTCAAGAAGTTGAGCCTGTCCCTTGCTTTAGCTTGAGAGCCTGTGGAAATGCAATTTGGGCTACGCTCTTTGCATTTTCTTTTGTGCTCGCTGCTGCCGCTTTTCAAAATTAGGTAGCATATGTTGCTTGTGGTCGGACAGCGTTCAATCAAAATGATGTTGTTTTAATTTTGAAACGTAGCTGCGTTGAGAATCTGTAATAAATGTTCTTTTTATAAAGTCAGAGTTTTCATTTTCTTTATTTTTTCAGCTGCATAAAGTGCAGCCCTGCGGTTATTTTGCTCTGCTCTGTGTGCTCTGCTCTAATTTTATTGATGGCATTTCATGTGCAGTGAATTGTGTGCGCATTTGTAAGCTGTAATTGCAGTTGGCTTTTGGACAAGACGCACATGCTGAGGACTTGGCTACAAATATAAATGCATATGGCAATGCTCAGCAGGCGCACAATGTGCTGAAAGCCAAGTTAAGGGAAATGCAAAATAAATGAAGTTCCAGCGGCAATGCAAATAAATAATAAACAACATTGATAAATCTGCAGTTTGTTAGTTACACTTGGCTTTGATATATTGTGCAATTTTAACTGAAAGCCGACCCTATATAGCCCTTGGCTTTGGTAAACAAAAGGCGCAACAGTCTAAAGCTTAAGCTTCAATTTGATAAACGTAAATCCCACACACAAAACCCAACGCGCAACCCTCAAAAGTGAACCCAAGCTGTAGCTTGTGGGGTTGGAATTGGCGGCACCTAAGCAAATATGACAGCATACAATGTTTGCTTTTGGCCAACGCCATTGATTTGGCTGAACTATTTAGAAAATTGAGACAGCTACGGGCCAAAAGCAGCCGCCAAGTCTATTAGAAGTCTGTGTTTCGAAGCTGTAAAACAAAATATTTACACGCGTTTCAACATAAAAGCGACAACATACACAACACACAACCACGCAAGGACGCAGGACGCAGGACGCAGGACGCAGGACGCAGGACACAGCTGCGGGTTGGCAACATGCGAACGAGACATTAAAGCCAAAGGCTCCTACGAAAATGCCAAAGCTTCCAGGCAGCAAACACTTTGCCAGGCAATGCTATTAAACTGACAGGACCTGCCACCCACCCAGCACCGCTCCTGCCGCACTCTGTGTGTGTGTGTGTGTGTGTGTGCTGCATGTCACGTCTGCTCGACGCTTTTAGTCTAAATAAAGGCATTTAAAAGATTTAGAGCAAATGAACCTAACCTCAAGCATTCGTTGTCTGCCATTTTTCGTCAAGCTTAATTCCAAAGAGGGCACAAAGTGGGTTGGGGGGCGTGTCGCATTAAAACAAAGCACACGCATGTCCTTTAGCGCTGTCTGTCTGACATTTTTATGGCAAATTTAAGACACGCAACTTCTTAGACATACCACAACTTGCTCTTTCTCTCTCTCTAACGATTTGTCAGTCGTTGGTTTAATTTCTGCGTTTGCTCAACTGACGCAAAGGAAACGCTCTTGTGCATTTCCGTATCCTGCGTGCATGTAATTGCTTTATATTATTTTTTTAAGCAAGCCACGCTCTCTTTCTTTCTCTCTCTCTTTTATTGCTTTAGCGCTGTTTTATTGGCCTCGCCACTTGGCTTTCAGTCTTGGGCTGCTGTAGCTGCCTGCGCCTTGATTTGCTGTTAATTTTTGCAACTTGATTTTTATCTGCTCGCCGTTGAAGTTAATTAAGTTATTAAGCGTCCCTAGTGTGGCGTCTGCTTAATATAATACTTATAGCTTTTATTTATTTTTATTTGCATTTTTTTTTTATGGCAGCGCCTAGATCAAGGCTTCAGATATTAAACCCTGGAGTAGGCACCAGCAGCTGTTGTAGCTTTTAGCTAATTAAATGAGCGTCGTCTTAATGACGCGACTCATATGCATAATTAAATCATTATTGCCGCTGAGTTTGTTTTTAATGTGCTAATAAATTTTATGGACAGTTCATTTAGCCATTGCATAAATTTATTAATATATTTTTGCGCTTTAACTATTTGCTGCACTAAAAGTTATTTGAGTGCTCGTTAAAATTGAATTGATTTGACCTTAAGCATGCAATAAATATAAAAAATATAACTATGTTAAGTTCTTGAATAACCAAGAGCAATGACAAAAAGTTTATTGATTGATTTGATTTCATGTTCTACCCATCAAGCCAAAGCAATAGACAGGACTGAGTGAGATTAATCGAAAGAGAATGAGGTCATGCTTATAATCTGTTTAATCTGTAATTTTTATTAAGCTAAGCATTAATATAAAAAAATATTTAGAAATTTTAGGCTTTAGAGAGATTTTAATTTTAAAAGAGTTCTTATAATTTAAAAAAATATTTAGAAATTTTAGGCTTTACTTAAAGAGATATTTTCTTTCAAAGAGTTGTTATTATTCAGAAAAAACATTTTTGAATTTTTAATTAAATTTAAATAGGAGTATCCTTATATAAAAAAAAAATATTTAGAAATTTTAGGCTTTACTAAGAGAGATTTTAATTTTCAAAAGATTTGTTATAATTTAAACAAATATCTTTAAATGCTTATTTAAATTTAAATACATGTATTTTATTTATGAAAAAATATTTAGAAATTTTAGGCTTTACTTAGAGAGATTTTTTCTTTTAAAATTGTTATTATAATTTAGAACCAAATATTTTTAAATGTTTGCCTGCCATTAAGAGAGAAATTTGGGATTGGTTTAGATTCAATTGACAATTAATTAAAAACTCTATTGAACACCAGATAATCACACAAATAAACACCAAATATATTCGCAAATATATTCCTATATATATAATCGCATAAAACGCATTAAAATATATATTTGTTTGCAGGTAAATGCGCATTTAAGGCTCGTTGAACTCTTTCTTTGAGATAAGTTCTGTATGCCTGGTTACATTTCCGACCACTTTGCGCAGAAACTTTCTGGGCTCACAAATAAGCCAAGACTTGTTCTAGTTAGTTGTACTTTTATGGTCGAACGCCTACGAAAGTTTTCGCCAGAGCCAGAGCTTTAAATGCAAATGGAAATTAGCATAGCAGCTAGACAGACAATAGCTCAACATAAAAATGCTGGAGAGTGGCAGCGATGCGGCGCTGCATTGTTATGCAAAAGGAGGAAAGACTGTAGCATAAACAAGACTGTCCACTCTGCCAGTTGTAATGCATAATTCACACAGCCGTGTCCGTCAAGTTGTCATAAACTGCAGAAATATGAAATTAGCTGCTGCATTTGGTAGCAGGCAGAGCATGAAAGGACTGCGCCGCTTCGAAAGTCTTCAACTTATTGCAAATGTAAATATTTTGTTTTAATTTTGGACATTGATAAAAACAACTTTCACTTCCATGCGGGCTCATCACATTCACATCAGTCGAAAGTGACGGGTAACATGAGAGCAAAACGCAGTGATATAAAATTATGGAAACTAATTATAGGGGTGCATATGTCCACAGAGGGATGACTACGGATGTGTGTGTGTGTGTGAGAGGTGTGCGAGCAACGGTAGCGCTGGCACGCAAACGTTCAAGATAATTAACCACTTATGTTTAAACAAATTTTAAGTGGTGAGCCAGGCCCAGAGGCAATACAACAGACTCGTGGGAATTGTCAGTGGAGCAAAAATGGATATGAAGAGAGCTAGTCAAGAATAAAAGCGAATACTCTTAGAAGCGCATAATAAACTTAAGAAAGTTGTAAAAAATAAAATACAAAAATTATATATTTTTATAGATTCAAAACTTAACTTAAGGCTTGACTTGAATATGACAAATAAATGTTAAATGCTCTGCAACTCAAATCGACTTAAAGCGAAACTATTAAAAGCATTAACAAAACGTGCAAAAAATATAAGACAAAGAATTTTATGCCACAAGCATTTTTATAAATTTAAACAATATTGCAGCATAACTAAAAGCTTAAAATTGTTATGAAGAAATGTTGAATGTTCTCCAAAATTTAGCTCAACTAAAATTAGATTAAGCGCATAATAAAGTCAAGCAAGAGTCTAAAGAATATAATGCAGAATATGTATATTTTTATAGCTTAGAATTTTGATATTTAATAAATATTTTGTTTACTCTTAAAGCTTAAAAATATGACAAATAAATGTTATCAGATATTAAACCTAAACAATTAAAGCATAACAAATGTATAAAAAATATAAAACATTAAAATATGTAATGCCACTAGCATTTTGTATTAAACAATATTTCAGTATAATTAAAAGATTTGAAATTATTATAAAGAAATGTTAGATTAAGCGAATAATAAAGCTAAGAAAGTGTAAAAAATATAATGCAAAATAGATATATTTTTATAGATTAACATTTTGATACTAAATAAGTATCAATAAATCGAATTAGCGCAAATAAAATTAGAAATAAGTTGAACGTGGCATATTTTAAATAACTTAGCTTGTCTTTTAACGCGAGTTGAAACAAAAGAATTCTAGGCTAGGGCAGCGTAAGAGCAGCAAAGGTGCAGTGCGGAATTAAAATGAGCAGGGACTCTCTGCTCACAGGACTCGGCAGCAGCAGCAGCAGCAGCAGCAATGCGGTGAAGTTTAAGTGAAAAACTTTTTGTTTTTGCCGCAAAAGTTTTGCAGCATAGCGCAGCAAATTGCATAGCGGCTGCCATTACAGCTCAAACAAAACTGCAGTGGTTGGAGTTTAAGCAAAAATTAAGCAAACAAACAAACACACAAACACACAAACACACACACACAAGACGCAAACATATATATGTATTAGTGGAAAAGCGGAAGCTGGTAATGTTAAGCAGCAAGCGAGGCAAACAAACAAACGCAGTGACATTGATTTTAACGTGGCCAGAATCGAGGCCACAAATGGCTGCTCAAGCAATCGTTAACACGCAGTGCCACGCCCACACCCACACCCACGCCCAGGCGTGGGGGCGAAGTTAAGCAGCTTAGCGCAATTGCATGCAAACGGAAGCACATTGTAGCTGCTCCTGCAGGACCTTAAAAGCACATTACACTCAGGACACATCAACGGCGAGCCAAAAACACAAAAATATTACACAGAAAAAAAAATAAGAATTAAGCGAAAAGTAAAGTTAAACTACGGCAGACATGCAGACACAGTTGAGTTCTTGCAATTAAAACCAAAGTACTTTTGCCTTTTTAAAATAGTTTCCTTTTTGGCAAAGCGCCTTGCCAGCTCAAGTGGCAGCTCTCTCTGCCTCTCTCTCTCTCTCGTCTCTCTCCTCTCTCTCTCTCTCTCTCTTCTCTCTCTCACTCTTTGCAACTCTTTCAGTCTCTGCTATTGAAAGAAATGTTGCAATTACTTTAATTATTGGCGGCAGGAAATGGCTTGACAGACAGTGCAGCAATGCAAAGCAACGAGGACAAAATCAAAGAAAGAGTTGGCCAGCACCAATGTTCAGTTAGTGTGAGGTCAAACGCTAGTAGCGAGGGCTGCAACAACAGTTCGTTAAGCAGAAGTAACAGTACGATAATAAATATTCTTTTATACAAAAAGTTAAATTAAGTTTAAAGCAAAAATAAAGTCTGGCTATTGTATATTCTTTTTAATGAAATATGTATATTTATATATTCAAATATCAGCAATATAATTACAAAACCAGCGTAAGTAACCAACCAACATAATTTTTGCTTAGCTGCTATTCTTCTTAATAAATAAGTTTATTTTTTATTGTAAAAAGTTTACCAAAATTATTATGTAGCATATTTGAATTTTAATGCGCCACATTTTTATTTATTTATTTAATGTCAATGACGATCAAAGAAAAAGATTACATAATATATTTAAAATTAAATCTAAAAATATTTAAAATTAGGTTTTTGTTTTTAAATTTGATAAACATTCGTTGCAAGGATTGGGGAAAACCCATTCAGGTCTGGGTTAGTGTTAATTACTAATAGTTAAAAAAGTTGAAATAAATACACTAATAGTTGCTTTTTAATCAAATATATTTAAATATCTTCATGCAAAGATTTTAATGAAATTACAATTTCACAAAATAATTGTTGCCTATCTTATGTATTATACTTAATTATTAAAATATTAACTAACTAATTAACAGCATAATTGCGGGCTACTTATTTGTAATTATAACAAGACTTTAATGTAGCTTACATAAGCAATATAGCAAAATATTTATTGTTTAGATAAAATTGCAGAAATAAGTTTGTTTCTTAGTAAAAAATGTAATTGTTTTACAAAAAGGTTGTGGATTTGCTATTAATCCATATAACTTTATAAACTAAAACTCTGATATATTTTTAAATATTTTTTAAATTTATAAATTGTCGCTCTATTGTATCTACCAACTACTGAGACTGCTCATGCCACTTACTACTCAGAGGTATTTGGAATTTCTTGCAATTTGCACGTTTTGCTGCCACCCACGCCCTTTCAATTATTTGCAGAGAGGGCAATCTGACAAAAGCAATCTCAAAGCGCGACTACAACAACAACAACAACAACAGTAAGAGCAGCAACACTAGAAACGATAATAAAAGAAAAGCTCGTTGCTTTGATTTTTGTCTGGCATTGCATACATTTTGGCGCCTTGGCGTTGATTTTCGCATTCATGCTGCTTATTTTTTTTAGCTCAGCTGTCGATGCGAGCGTCACGTAAAAAATTAGTGACCACCCGCTGTGGCAGCATTCTTTTTTTATATACTGTACACACTGCTTGGCAGCAAAGGCGTCCAAGGCACGCCCCAAAATCAAATTCCTTTCATTAGCGCTGCAATTTTTAGCGCGCGTTTGTTTACTTTATGAGTTGGCAACACGTTCTATGCAAACTTAAAGCATGATAAATGAATTCATTTGCTGCTGCTGCTGCTTGTTGTTGTTGGGCAATTAACTTTTGCCGCTGACTGTTCAATTGAATTGCATTTGCCACCACCAAGTGAATGAAGCAAGCGGGCAGAGCAGCGTAGGTAGACAGTCCCAGCCCTAGGTAGCCCGCATCCCTCGCTATAAACAGTAGCTGCATTTTTTATTTATAAATATTTTTTGCTGACAGCTTTCATAACAACAACAAAGTTGAGTTGCATTGTCAATGTGTCAATGAAAATCTTTGTCATATTAAGGGTTTTATTTCAATTTTTAACGCTGTAAATTGTGCATCAAACACGTCAATCTATATAATTTATAAACAAACAACAGTAAGCTATATATATATTATAAATGTATGTGTGTCTCTTGCACAAGTCAAAGCCCCAGGTAGACTTCAGAGCAACTGCATTGTTGTCTCTGCTTTTTACGCTGCAGCCAATTTGTGAGGATTTACTTTTTTTTTGGTATAACAGATAAGCGGCTTAGTTGGTTTATAAATGGAAATTGCAGCCCCAGACGCAGTTCGTGTTTATATAAAGACGTTGACAGTGATGATGAAGGCAGCATCTGTATTGCTCTCTCCCTCTCTTGATTTCATAAATCAGATTAATAACTTCGATTGCACTTTGGAGTGCAGACACAAGCTCTTTGCTCTATTCCAATAATTGGCTCACGTTCCAGGTAAATACTCCAAGCATATGTCGAAGTTGAAGTTCAAGCAAAGACTTAACTATGTGCGTATATGTGTGTGTGTGTTTTTTTTTGTTAGTGGGTGTGTCGCTGGTTTTTAATTAAAAATTTTCACTGCGCTTTTGCTTTGCGATCTGAACAAGCAGATAATGCGCTGCAGACAAAATAGAGCGAGACAGCAAGCGAATGGCAAAAGTTGTGAGCGAACTTTAAGGCACAAAAAAAAACTAATACACTTAGCTTATAATTAAATTCTTTGTTTGCTTGGCATTTGTCTGAAAATTAAAGTTTTATTAGCAACTTGGGAGTCAATCAATGGGCCCAATCCTTAACCACTGTCAAACTTAATGAGCATTGACCATTGACCAGACAACAAGCAAACAGCCCAAATTAAGAAATTAGTGCCGAATCGAAAACAAATTAGGAAAGGGTCTGCTCGTTCCTCCCCTCACGCAGTCGCAGTCTGAATCAGAGTGATGCTGCGAGTTTATGATGCTGGTGCCAATGGCCCGCACAACGCAGATAAGACAGCCATACATAAAAACTGACCACTGTCCATTCACTGGACACGGCATGACAGGAAATAAAGAAAATTTGCTGCTTGATTGCTGATGCAAACTCAAACCCAAACACAAACACCACCCAACCAACCAAATGCCCAACTGTCAATTGTCAATCAATGATGATTTCGTTCTGCACTGCGTTGATAATTTAACTACATATATGTACTATATGTATATATGTTTGTTTGTATATCGATAATGAAATGCGCTTCATGTATCGCATAGTTTGGCTCAACTTTTGCCTGCTTTGGCAAAAATCAAATGTGCTTAGCTGATTGCTTGGGGACCTGTTTGTCTGTGTGTGTGTGTGCGTGTGTGTGTTAGTGTGGTTTTGTGGCAATGACTGAAGTGAAATTTTTGTGCTGACGCTGCATGTTAGTTCATTGATTAACATTCCCATGCCTCATGCCTCATATGCTGCATAATTTTCCATGTGCGACAAGTTGTCAGAAATTGTGTTAGGCATTTACATTGACTGGCTGCTTAAATTAAAGGCAAGCTTTAAGGCAAAGTATAAGCTTAAGTTGTAGAGAATTCTTATAACTAAGTATACGCTAAATATAAATAAGTTAATGTGGTAAATATCTATTTGAAATATATATTGAAAGTTGCTTCAGTTATAAAACGATTGTAATACGTTTATTTATTTAATGTGCTTAAAGATTTTAAATATTTTAATATATTTTAAACAATACTAATAACATTTGAGAATAAGCAGGCATCAGCACAGTTCAAACTTTTTGTTTTAAATTTAAATTAAGTTTAACAAACATTTATTTATACTTGTTTTTACTACGAGCATGTCTAATTTAAATTCCATCCATTTAAAAACATATAATAACCTACCAAAAGCTTCAAGTTCTTCTTGAGAATTAAAACAGAAGTTTTCTTTAAATACTTGAGTGATTATTTCAGAATTTTTTGTATTAATATTTATAGCACATAACAAGTTAGTCAGGAATCCTGACTCAGCACAAACCTTAAATACAGAGTGGGACTAAATATTCCTTTATCTCCAAACTCATTTAATTTTAAATCTAAACCCCAATAAGTATAACAAATTGGGCAAATAACTTGACTAGAAAAAAGTTGTTAAGTTAATATACTATAAATATTATAAATAAAAAAAAAGCATTAATATATTATAAATGAACATTTAAGTAAAGACTGCCTTCAACTTCTTTGCATCAATTACATGTGGATGAAACTTTATGGCAGCATTTGATTTAATTAGCCGCTTTCATATGCAGCGATGGCATGTAAATGACTTATAAAACTAATGGAAACTAAGGGGGGTTTATTCATAGCAGCAGCAACGCTTGGGGTGGGAGCTGGGCTCCTATGATTAATTTGGTGCGCACAAAGCAAATGTCATAATAAATCTTTATCAAATGCCTTGAGAAAAATATGACAAATTATGAGCAAAAGTCTACGATACAATAAATCAACGAATCATTGTGCCTTGAGTCCATGGAAAAGTCGGCCTGTCAGCAATTAGAAAACATTTAATTGCAGCAACAAAGTCATAAAAAGCAATAATGTGAGGCAAATTCAATAAAACTTGATGCTCATCAATAACAATCATCGAGTACCGAGATGTTGATAGTATAAAATTTACATGATTTGTTCATAAATCAATGAAATATCCCATTCCCTGCGAATATATAGGGGCTAATCATTAGCTGAGGCGTGCGGACACTTCACAAGGGCAGCGCCCGTTTAAAAATCAATAAAGAGCAGAAGTTAGCGCATATTAGAATGCAATTTGCTAAGCCCGTAAGTCCACCTTGCTGACAAAAACCCTTTGCTATTTGGCCAGCAGCCATAATTCATCCACTGCCAGTCAAATCGGACAAGTCAACAGACAGTTGGACAAACAGACGTGTCAGACTGTGAGAATAATTTCCAATAAAAATAGCAAAGATACCAATATAATTTCGTATACGCACACTGTGGCAAATACAAGCGCCGTACCCTTACCCCTTGCCTACGGTGGCGACACCCTCGCTGCCCCATACAAAAGTAATTTAACTCCACTTGAAAACTCGAGGCTACAACTCGCAGTCGCAGTCGCAGTCACAGTCGCTGCTGTCACTGATTTTCCGCTTCATATTTATACACACACACACACACACACACAGTTATATACCTATATTTATATAGAAGTATATATAGCCTGGAGAGCTGCAGAGCTGTGAGGCTGGGGCAAAAAATGAAATAATAAAAGTGTGTTTATTTTTATATATATACAAAAGATATCATATAGAATGGCAACCAGGGACACATCGCTGTTTGTTTGTGTGTGTGTGTGTGTGTGTGTGTGCATGTAAATTTACTTTATTTTCTTGTTGCTGCAACCAAATGAAGCAAGTCTGGGAAAATGTACTTTGGCGGGCCTGCCTCATGTTATCTGCCGCCAGGATTTGTAGTTGACGTGAAAATTGTCAAAGGGCGCTTAAAGTCTTTCCGCCTTGTCTTGTTTTTCTTGTGGAAATTAAAGAAAATGTTATTTTTAGGCTTGACAGCTAAAGGATTGGACTTGCCACACATGCTAATGGCGCTTGCCTCAGCCTCCCCCCCTCGAGCTGTCAATGCAAATGCAACGAAAATTGCTAAGGGGGCCGCTAAAATTCTCACGCTAAGTTCTCGTTGAGTAAGTCATTTATTTATTTATTTTTTTAATGTCAACTATGGACAGATTACAAAAAATATTTAAAACTAAATTTAAAAATTATTTAAAACTATGTTTTTGTTTTTAGATTTGATAAACTTATAGATTGGGAATGTTAAACAGACACAACATTTGTATGTACTTTGATTTTAAATAAGTTTTGCCATATAAATTATGCATAATACGCATTAAGTTTTGTTGAAATGTGCGGCTTACATATAAATTCCGTTGACTGCAATGTCCTTTTGCTTTTATGGCCACTTGCCCCCTTTGGAATGGCAACACGCACTTGCTTTATCGTTTGTACTATCCGCATACCATGGCCCAACACATTTTTGGTGATTTACATTGATAAAGTTAATGGAATGGAATGCGTGTGTATTGCTGACTCGACTGCGATTCAACAATTCGGGCGGGGCATGCAGAAATTTGCATTTCTTGCCAGGCGCGTCACACGCCAAACGGAAGTTGTATACAAAGAGTTGCACTTAAAAGCTACCCAGAGTAATGGTTACCCACCATTCCATGTCCTGCACACATGCAATTTTTATGGCTTGTAAGCTCTGGGCCAACGATATGCGACGGCTAAAAGCCAAGCCCACGCCCCCTCCCCAATCAAATAAGTGTTATATTCTTATTGTAGTATTTCTTTCATTTTTCGAGCACACTTGAGCGTGGCGGAAATAAATGGCGCCTAATCTAACAAATTTTCGTGCTAATTTAGGTCAACGCCAGATTTGCATAAATTTGCCAGTTAACGTAGCTGCTGGGCTGTTGCCACCTTATCAAAGTCCATTAGAGTCGCCATGCCGCACACACAATTTGAGCCAGGTTCGTATATATATTGTATATATATAGTACTTCCATAGCATTTAAGTCATACTGACACATGACAAATTCCGCATAAAAATTCCAGCGGCAAGGTGGCAGTTCAAATGCTAAAAGTCATTAGCCCAAACGCCCGCTTGGGCCAGAAGCAGCGCATGAATGCTATAGCCAAATGGAATTTTGTCATAATGCTCTTGTTACTTTTGTTGTTGTCGTTGTTGTTGTTGCTGGCACTACTGGCATATTTTCGTGCAAAATTTCACGCTCATGCATATTTAAAAACGGCCCGAAAACTGAAATTAATTTCAGTTTGCCACAACGAAGTCTTAAGCACACTAAATAAATTTATAAAATTGTTTTAGCAACAGCAACATATATTAATTTATCTATTAAATGCTTGCCATTAAAATTCGTATTTATCTTTTGGCTAAGTGTATTTAAATGTCAGTATTTTGCTCTTTTTGTTATCAGCAGAGCTTTGGCTACAAAATATGAAAAGCCTTCCATGGATTTAGCCATAGAAAGCACGAAAGGCAGCAACTGCTGATAGCGCAATTTTTGTTTTTTTTTTTTTTTTGCAGCTGTCAGTTGAGCACATCAATCAAATGTCAGGCAGCATTTAAAGCCAAGCGTTTGGTTATTATTGCTGCACTTTTGGACACAAATATTTTCGAGGTGTGTGCCCCTTTTTTTTCTCTGTCAGTAAGTGCAGAGTTGCGTGCCTGGCGCGGCAAGTGCCACGCCCTATGTCTCGCTTCCAAGGTGTAAAATGAGGCGTGCCCTTAGGCAAGAGCCCGACCCAGCCAACAACATCGTCGCAATGGGGCGTCCAGTCAGCAATTTGGTTTAAATTGTTGCCATTTGTTTGCATGGCGCTTAGCACAGCGCTTCATACCGCATAATAATACAAATACTTAAAGTTGTTTAAACTGTTTTACATATAAAACACACACATATATACAAATTATGCAGATTGCGCGCATACAAATTGTTAACTGGTGTTCTGAGCTGAGATTTCTGCTCTTGCATACTCGACAATTAAATATTACACGCCAAAGCAGCGATCTGTATAATATTAACCCATAGCAAATACAATTAAGTGTACTATTTTTTAGATAAAATGCTAAGATTTTCGCAATATTGTATACTCTACTTACATTGTTATTAAAATCTAATTTATTTAAATAAAATATATACATTTTACACATAATAATGTTTTAAAAATATTGGCTAACTTTAAACCATTAATTTTTTAGCACACGAATGAAATATTTTATTGCTGCTAGCCTTTGCTTTTCACACATTAGCGATCTCTTTAAATTTAAGCAGCTCTTTGCTCTTCAATGCTCTGCACTGTTACGCTTAAAGCTAAGAGAGCAGCTTAGTAAGCCTAAGTGCCAGTGAGCGAGCAGCACTTTACTCTTCCTTAGATAACATTGCATACATATGTTAAAATGGTAAGTGGTAGTGTCAGTGAGCAAGCAGCACTTTACTCTTGCTTAGATAACATTACATAAATATGTTAAAATGGTAAACGATAGTAACATAGCCTAAGCTAACATTAAGAGGCAATATTAATAGAGCGATTGTTACTCATGCGACCTGTTACACTGCTAAGTAGTTAAACTTGTTGTTGCTTCAGTTGAATGCACTCATTTACGAAATGTTAACCTGCGGCTCAGCTGTTGGCAACGCTTCTGACCCAGTGCCCTGGGCTGCAGCAAATGCAATTTCCTTATTCAATATTTAATATGCACATTAAGCGCCTTTTTGCTTTTTCAATTTGCCAGCCAGTCCACCTGCTTGCTCCCACTGCGCAAGCACATGAAAATTAATATTTTACAAGTAGTCGAAAATGCAAAAAAGAAATATATATATATATTGGGTTGTAAGCTTTGAAGAATTCTGTGGCTGCGCAAAGGGAGCGCTTTGTTATAATGGCTGGAGCCACTTGGTACGTTGAACTAGTGGAGCTCGCAAGTAGCACTCAGTGCAAATCCGAAATGTGTGCTTAAAAATGCATGAAAAGTCAGTGTGCTGGAAAAACTGGGTGAAAAGCGTTTGGTGCAAGCGACGATGTACAGTTATATGCAAAGCAGGCGGTAAAGCAAAACATGTTTTAATTTAAACAATAAATTTAAACTGGGATTTTTCTTTGAACTATTATTTGAATGTCGTTAAATATAGAAACCACAGTACAGACATCATATTTAACTAAGGGCTTGAAACTGGCGCCACTGACTCAGCCCGCCCACTGTGACCTTTGTTCAAGAAAGCAATTTATTTTTTTTTGCAATTGTTTGCAGCAGAAACCGCAAGCAGAAATTACATTAGCCAGCCCTTGGTCCACCTGACACAACTACAACAACAACAACAAAAATCAACGACAAAGCCAACGTAAAAATCACATAAATTTGGCTATGAAAAATTCTCACGCATTGCACAGATTTGGACTAAAATACAAAAAGACATTCACCTGTGGTTAGCTAACTCGCATCTCACGTAACGTGCCCCATGCGCTTGCCTATCCCAAACAATGGGAGTTTCCTCGTAAAACGTGGGCACAACAATAGAGCACAGACATGACGTCTCGCGAGAAGAGCCAAACAAATGACAACTACAAAAGACGAATACAGAGAGAATAGGAGCATAATAATATCTCGTTTCCAATTCTTTTCTATTCTTTTGTAACGAGATTTTCACAACTTGCATGCTGTGTTTTGTCTGCTATTCTATTTCTAACTATGAAAATGCGTTTTCGATATTGTTTAGGTCCAGAGTGTTGGGCCAACTATCGCGTTAAGCACACGTAGATCTTTTGTCTATAGAAATGTGCCTAGAGATCGAGCAATTAAGTTGATTGAAGCACGCAGTGCAAGCATAAATTACTCCGACTCCACACGCCACACGCCACGTCGCCACAGCATCCACACCTCACGCTCTCTCACCTCACTCTCACCACGTCCACCCCACCCACACCACACTCACCACAGCACAACCTCCCCTTCACCTCTTATCACTACCCTTCTCTGCGGCGCCTCGACACTCACCCCGCCGACCCCCTCACCCCTTCACCACCGAATTAGTCTAACTGCCACAGGCAGTGCGCATAACATAACTCTATGTTCTTAGTGATGAGTCGCATCAAACAGCACGGTACTAGCGCTATAATCTCGGCTTCAGCTTGTCATGCTGCCACATAATGAATATTTGAGTCCACTAAAGTTACTTGTTAGAGTTTCTGAGACTACTACTGACGAAATAATCATCACCATCTCTTTAGCTATGTCTATCTTCTATCTTAGCATTTAGAGGCACTGCCACTTGTTCAATTATATGGCCAAATTAAAATATTGTTCACCAGACATCATAAGATGTCTATAAAAAGTTTCCAAGTATTTATATTGATTTATAAATACTTAACTACAACAGATAGTAACAAATGTCAGGGTAACAGTTCACACGTCAGACAGTCTTAAGTGGACTAGAAATCTTTATCACTAGATTTTACTTGACATCTTTGTTATCAGTACACTTTCAGAGAGGCTACTAGATAACACTGTAATAATTCAGTCGTCACTTTCACCGTTCTTCGTATAGTGTATGTCGTGTATTAGCCATGAGCCACTACAGAGCGTATTAATCTAAGTGTGTCAATATTCATTCTGCAATTATGGATATGATACGTCATTTGCGTTTCGCTCGTTACTCATTAACTATTGAACACGCCTGCGGAGAGCGAAAATTGAACCAGCCACACTACGCCTTGACTTATTTACGGATATAACACTATTTGGCATAGAGTTCGTTAGTCATCTCTTGATATTCACACCATCATCTCGACGCATGACAGTTATAGCTACTATATTGTAATATGAGCAGTGCAGTGAGCAGATGCGCGGGAATGATATTCCAAAACCAATATAAACAAATAATACTAATTTTCACATGCCAAAAATTTTTAAAATGTAAACGAATTAATAATGTTTTACAGAAATCCTGATCCTGAAGATGCAAGCGCAAAACAATCAAAACGGTAATAATTTTAACTTGCTGAATTGTCAATAATAACTCATTTTATTGCAGGTCGCTGCGCAATGGACGACACCAAGAAAAGATCAAAGTAGTTCTCACTCTAACTGGATTTGGGTAGCCTGGGTGGCCCTAGAACGGAACATACTACAAATGTAGCTAAGAAAATAATTGTATAAATTTCATTGAGCCAAATAATAATTACTACGATTTGAGTTGAAAAAAGTATTGAGTGTTTCTCAGTCTTAGCCACATACACGATACGTTAAGTGCTTCGTTCCAAAATCAGACGAAAAACATTATAATGCTGTAAAGAATGTGTTTGTAATTGTAGCTCATGAATATTTGTCTAACTAGAATTATATGTATATCGTATATAACATATCGTTGGTTCGCTTTGGCTCAGATAAATTGGAAAACCTTGTGTCATTGGCATATTAAGTGCGTGAATAAAATATAATAGAACTTTATGCATGCTTTTCACATTTAGAAATAACTCTCTCAACAACTTATAGACGTAAAATTTCAATTTGTTCCATTAATTGCTTGTAGCTTTCGCACAGCACTATTGTTACCTGTAAGATAAAGTTTTATTTCGCTGCATCTGTTATAACTAACATGAATGGGCTAGTTTCTCTAATATTTTTCGTACTTTTGTTAAACGTCTTGGGAATTAAATCGTGTCCGTGCCCCAAGCCCAAAGCCCACCCGAACCCCCAGATTCAGATGAAGTGACAACTCCACGGCCACCGCCACCACCGATAGTAAACAGAATTCGTAATAATAATATACATAATAATGCCAATATGATTGAAAGTGACAATAATAATTCGAACAGGATAGCAATGGTTCAGGATCCCATGGGAGTCTTTTCAAGAAGGTAAATGAATAAATATTTTCTTACATTGTGTATGAAACGCTGATAATAAATTATATTTTTTGCTAGATCGGCTGTCAAGAAAAGACGCGGCGCTAAGCAGAAGGTGAAAATATCAGTGCACGTGTGAATTGTAATTATTCATTGTAAAAAAAATCTCCTTATGTAAGGGAATTCTTTCAAGCCAAAAAAAATTAAAAATTGATTGAAATCTGTTATACAAGTATATTACTTATTATATTTATTTTTACGAATTTGAATTTAAATCGAAGCTCAATGTTTCACATTTTATATTTAATCCTCTAAGACTGATTGCCAGAATAATGGAAGAAATCTGTTCAAATAATGTTTTCTAAAGTGAATTGTGGCTCCCCAACTCAAGTGCATAAAAGCTTTCGTTTATATGGAAGGTGAGATTAATTGAATACGTGTCTAGAGACACGCTTGGGGCTGATTTTGGTTATTAGTGTGACTGACAGCTCCAGTAACTGCCCATCTGATAAGTCGAATAAAATAAAACGAACGCGCTTTGCCATTTCTTTTAATAATTTAATACAAAATTCACACTAATAACCAAAATCAGCACATAAATTGCAAGCACTGTAATATAAATTGAATAACTGTAGGTAACAAAAGTAACCTTAAAGCCCCAAGCGTGTCTCTCGGCACGTAGCACATCTATTATATATTTGCAAATATTTAAAGTGATTTTAATATTAAATAAACATACTTTTAAGCAAAACAAATATGAAATATGTTAACAAAACACAACTTGCAGCAGCTCAGATTTTTGGCGCGTTGTTATTTATTAATAATTAGTACAGTAGTTTGTCTAAATAAATAAAATAACATTTCTTATTATTAGAAAATTATTAAAAGAAGTAAAATGCTAGAATGAATCACAGAAGTTCACGCACGTTTTTACATTTAAACATTCTTTACAAATGTAGATTACAATTTGTTCCATATATTGCCATAGATCATCTGAAACGAACAACCTTATCTATTATATGTTTACGTTTCTATCCTCACAGTGAAAATGGAGGGCTTTACTTCACTATTGTTTATCTTGCTTTTGGTAAATGCCTGGAGAGTTGAATCGTGTCAACCACCCTTTTCCAATTTTAATAAAAATTTCAATATGTATAAAAAAATACAATATGTAGTATAGTAAGAATATCTATACGTATATTTTTACAAATTACAATCTAAGAAATCTAATAATATGGATCATTTGAAATTATCTGAAACTAACAATAATTAAGTTGATCAGCTTCAGGAATGAGATTTCTTTTTGCTTAACTCATTACACTGAAAATGAAGTGGATAGCTGCATCGTTATTTAGCTTACTCGTCGATATATCTCTCACAAGTTACAACATATGTTACTGCTGTAAATAATATTCAGAAACCGAAAATAGAAACAATAATTACTAATTTAATCAAGCATGGCCAAAGAATTTATAATGTTAAACGAAATTAACACTGAATGTTTTACAGAAAGGTCCTGATCCTGATTCTGCATCATATGAAGAAAGTCCAGTGGCAGGACAATCAAGACGGTAATTAATTTATTATTTTAACTTGCTGAATTGTCAATAATAACTCATTTTATTGCAGGTCGCTGCGCAATGGACGACACCAAGAAAAGATCAAAGTAGTTCTCTCTCTAACTGGATTTGGGTAGCCTGGGTGGCCCTAGAACGGAACATACTACAAATGTAGCTAAGAAAATAATTGTATAAATTTCATTGAGCCAAATAATAATTACTACGATTTGAGTTGAAAAAAGTATTGAGTGTTTCTCAGTCTTAGCCACATACACGATACGTTAAGTGCTTCGTTCCAAAATCAGACGAAAAACATCATAATGCTGTAAAGAATGTGTTCGTAATTGTAGCTCATGAATATTCGCCTAACTAGGATTATATATATCGTATATAACATATCGTACATGGTTCGCTTTGGCTCAGATAAATTGGAAAACCTTGTGTCATTGGCATATTAAGTGCGTGAATAAAAATAACTCTCTAAACACATTATAGACGTAAAATTTCAATTTGTTCCATTGATTGCTTGAAGCTTTCGGACTTTTGTTTAAAGTTTTGGGACGTAAATCGTGTCAGTCAGCATCACCTAGCACCCCAGAACGAGAAGCAGACCCGCCCAAAATTGATTAAAATCTGAATTTATTATGCAAGTATATACTCTATTTATTATTGATTTTTTTCTTTCATTATAATTTGGTATAGTACAAAATTCACCGATGTAGCTAAAGCTTTCTTAGAATTGTCTCGGCATAAATAAATAAAATCACATTTCTCTATATGCATTTTGTTATTAGAAAAAGATTAAAAGAAGTAAAATGCTAGAATGAATCATAGATCTTGATACACGTTTTTACAAATGTAGAATTACAATTTGTTCCATTTATTGCCATGGATCATCCGAAACTAACAACATTATCCATTATATGTTTAAAATCACGCTTTCCATTCGTTTCTATCCTCACAGTGAAAATGAAGGGCTTTGCTTCACTATTGTTTATCGTGCTTTTGGCAAATGCCTGGAGAGTTGAATCGTGTCAACCACCACCACCACCGAGACCACGACCACCAAAAGTAATTTCTAATAGCGAAAATAACATTGCAAATAATAATAACGTTAATAACAAAAACGATGTTGATAATGAAAATAAATCTAACAATACTAACAATCTTGTTGGTGTAAATAACAATCCGATTAATATTGTTTTTGGAAGTTTTGGAGCCCAAAGGTATGTGCATTTCACAAAAATTACACTTTAAGTTCTGAGAATTTAATTTTTGCTTGTAGAAGAAGTCTTGCCAAGAAGCACAAAGGATTAAAGCTTAAGGTAGTCCTGCACTATAAATGAGCGATTCTGAAGTGTGAATCCAAAAATATAGCATATCTGTAAGTGATGCAAGTTAATTGAAATAAATCGTTGAGCGCCACTTAAATTCTGAATTTAAATTATGTATATTGTTTATGATGTGGCAGAAGCTGTTGCCGTTGTAATTGATGCAATTTGAGGCTTAATAACTGCGTCTTGCACTATGCATAAGAATTACTGCAACTTTAAAATGATTTTTATAACTAGGCAGTGAGTGTAATGTCGGTATTGAATAATATAATTTCGCTAAATCTTAATTTGTTCCATTTACCGCCATAGTGCATTTGAAGCTATCTGAAACTAATAAAATTATTCAGTTTACCTTCAAATGGGCGCTTGCTTGCCGTCTCACTTAGTACTGTGAAATGAAGGGGCTTGTTTCATTATTATTTTTCTTGCTTTTGGCAAATGTCTGGAGAGTTGAATCGTGTAGAGGCAGTTCCCCAAAACCACCACCAGTCGTCACTGAAGTCGTTAGTAACGAAAAAATAGTTAATGATATTGTTGTTAAGAACGACATTAAAAATATAAATAAAAACAATAATACTAACACATTGATAAATGAAAATCATAATCCTGCTAATATATATTTTAATATAATCCCACCCAAAAAACGGTATGTTAATATCACTTAATAAGGAATCTTGAAAATCTAACAACTTAATTCTTGCTTGCAGAAGAAGTCTTGACGATAAGCACAAAGGATTAAAGCTTAAAATAGTCCTGCACTACAAATAATTGATTGTTAATGATTCAAATCAAATATATTAAATAAATAATGAATAGTATAAATATGCTAAGTTATAATTTGTTCCATTGATCGCCATAGTACATTTGAAACTAACAACATTAGCCAGATTATTTTAAAATGAGCGTCGTCATTCAGTTTCAGTTAGTACAGTGAATATGATGATCTCTCACTTTTTACTTTAACTTGCTTTTAGCAAATGAGTGAGAGAGATTTTGATTGTGTAAAGGAGCTGATAAGTGCTGAAAATTATCGTTCAGTCGGGACTAATTTTGAAGAATTGAATTTGGAATTTAATAAAATGAAATTTTGTTGCTGCTTGCAGTAGAAGTCTTGCCATGAAGGATACAGCATTAAAGCATTAAGTAGCTCTGCACTTTAATGAGTAATCGACTTGGCATATATCTCACATATATGTATATATAAGCTCTAATTGGTTGGATATGCTTGTTCAATCTTTTGCACAACTCTTACTGTTGGTAAAGTTAGTAGCACTTGCAAAATGGATGGCGATTTGCTAACTTTTATTGCTACTTAATTGTCACATTTCAATATAGTATACACTTTTAGTTCAGAAACACTGTACGAGCCCTATAAATAGCCTGGCCAGGGCCATTAGCTAAAGTGCAGCCGACAACTGTTGCAAAATGTTGGGCCCGGCAACAAAATGTGCAGTTTTTGAAAATATTTTCGCATTCGGCACTGCCCTAGAGCAATTAATCGACAATTTTACAGTTGTCGTTCGGTAAGTGAGACTGTGTGTATGTGTGTGTGTGTGTGTGTGGGGATGGTTGGTTAACATTGAGCTGCCGCTTTGGCAGGTTGTTAGCTATGACAACGCATTTGGACAAATCCGTTTTTGGGCCTAAGGATAACAGCAAACAACTTACGCAACATCCTGAACAAGTCCAGCCCAACATGGAGAGCAACATGAAAAACACATGCTGCAAAAATGGTTAGCTGGGGATAAATTGAAAATCAGGTCAAATGCATTGCAATTGTAATCGGTTGAAAATTCGAGCATATTTGACAAAGCGCAAAAGTAAACCGAGTTTGTTTGCAGGACGAGGGCTCGTTCGATCGATTGTTGTTGGGGTAGGACAATTGCTGTCAGCAGGCGAGAATCTGAAAAATGAGCAGAGCTTGAGCATGCCCAGACAACAAACAGAAATCTAACTGCGAGCAGTTCCAACAGCTTGTTGTTGAGCGTTAAAGCAATTAGCAGCAAAATGGGGTTTTGCATTTGAAATATTCACAACAACGATAGACAACAATGCAGCACCAGGATAATGCCAAATGTGGCCTGACTATAACAGTTGAACATTGTGTACAGCAAATGGATTTGCAGTGTGCTCTTTAAGCTACAACAACGACAGACTTGAAGCCACTGACACGCTCCTCAAGTGACCTACTTCAGTAGCTTTAGCTGCTGCTGTTGCTGCAGTTGCTGCTGTTGCTGCTGCTGTTGCTGCTGCTGTTGCTGCGGTATGCCAGGCCATGCATTTGCTGCAAGTTGAAGTGTTGAGCCGCATGCTCTGCTTAGTTGAAGATGAAAGATTGCGCTGGCAGTAAGAAAAGCAAAAGAATTCGCTTCGCTGCACTGAAAGTTTTCATATTTGTGCGCTTCGTCGAACTTTGTGATTCCCTATTGCTGTCTGTGTGTGTGTGTGAGTGTGTGTGTGAGCCAATTCCCCATATAGCAGCAAGTGTGATGCACTTGTGCCATAAAAAGAAATGAGACACTTTTGGCTTAACGTTTGAGCCAAAGGCAAAATATATAAGAGCGACTTTGATAAGAGCGAATTGGATTGTAAAGTTGAAGCAGCAAATCAATAACAACATAAGAGTTGAAAATTGTAAATAGCTATAGCTTTGCTAATTTGAATATTCAGAGTATTCTATACAGTTGTAGCAAGAAAATTGCAACAGAGAATGTGAATTTAGTTTTGTGCTGAGCTAGCAAAGCTAAAAATCGTTTAACAATTTCAAAGAATCACGTGTCATTCCAATAGCTAAATTTTAAATAATATTAAAAGCTTAAGCTGTATTTTATTTGTTAATTCATGCATTCAAATTAGTTGATAAGCAAAGCACTTGAGCCCGTCATCAATTGTCTATTGTCTAACCCAAATATGTCAAGTGCTGTATGCAAACATGGCTAACAACAAAAAAAGGACTTTAAGGCATAAAAGTAAAACTATACTGGAGCAAAGGATTAAATAACTTGCCTTTTTCGAATTTGACACGCACATTGTAAACAGATATCCAGCTGAATTTCAAGCTGAAGCTTTAACCAACAGGCATGAATCATAATGGGCCATCTTCCCTTCTCGGCAGGCAACTCTGGCGCCCATTGGCGTTTTTGTCATATTTATAATTTAATTTAGCAGAAATTTTTGTGTGGGCGCCTTTGGCCTGGCAAAAGGAAAACCCAAAAATCTGTATGTGTTGTAGGGATTCACTTGCTTGACCGGAAATTTGAGCGCTACATCCGTCAGCCTTTGCGCCTTTGCAGCGGCTTTGCAGCGGCAGTGGCAGCGGCTCGCTGTTTGCATGTTAACTGCACATATGGAGAAGGGACATGTCGCTGGCTGTTAGTCAAGTCAAGTATATAGAAAATATGCTCGCATAGACAAACTGGGGGCGTGTCTGGCTAGGGGGAGAGAGTTTGTCTGGAGCAGTGACTTTTGTGGTTATATTTGCGGTGGCGTGTTTTGGTTTCTGCTTTTAGTTAACTTGCGCTCTCCCACATGTGTTTATGAATACATAGAATTTTTTTTGGACATTTTTATGGCTGCCCAGGGAGCATGGCTAGGCGTCCTTTGTCGAACCGAAATCAGTTAAGCAGACAAGGCAAACTCACTACGTTATGCATTTTTAAATATATAAAATGTTCAAGTCTTTCATCGACTGCTGTAGCGCATACATAATTTCCATTTGTATGGTCTGCTCAAGTTTGTTTGGCTTGTTTACTTTGCTCGAAATGGCCATGTGGTCAACTTATTGTTAGCTTAGTCCTGTGGCTGTTGATTTTTATAATGTTTCAATATGACTAAATGCCATGCCCCTTTTCGTAGCTTGGGGGGCGTCACTAGTCGTTTATTTATAGGAATTTATCAAGCGCATAACATGTGAACTAACGCGGGAGGTGCTGGCCCTGAGTCAGCAAGTGTCAAGTTCTCAGGCATATGCGTCACGCTCGATATCCTTTTGGTTTTGGATTACGCAAGAGCAAAGCGAAGCTGCTTCCTGCCATGGATGCTGTATTCTTTATTTTTTTTAGTAGCTCAATACTAATGAGGCTATCAAATGGCTGCTTAGCGCTAGAGCGAGAGAGAGCGAGCGTCTCGCTTGGCCTGTCAAATGTGTCAAAATTTGAGTGTGCGGTCGATTTTCAGATTTGTTATGTCTGGCAGCCTGTGCGGGTCCCAATCCCATTTCAACATACCAATTCCATATGTCTGCCACACTTGTCACTTCTGTTTTTATAACACTTTTCGATTTCGAGTGGTTTTGCTTTTGTTTAGAGCAACTAAAGTGCTAGAAAATTAAGAAATGTTTTGCTCATTAGCATGCATTTGACATTTCAATTATTGAGCTATGCAGCGGCTGCTATTTTTACATATTTAAGAAATAAAAATCTGTTAAACTTTCACTCACGCTCTGTAGCTAACGCTTTATTAGCGTCTTGTTATACTTTGACAGTTATACAGCAAGGACAAAGTTCCTTTCTCTGCTTTCAACGCTTTTGTGTTTGTTTGCACTTCGTGCTTTTGCATTCAAATTGCGTTTATTCAAATAGAATCAAGCGCACACATTTTCAATTATTTTATGCTGATTTGCAGGCAACACCGAATCCTTTGTATCTCTGCCAGGCTGCGCGTGTATCTGTTAGCTACTCCACACACACAGTACGAGGGCTACAAAATTTAATTATGCAAAATCTCTTGCTGCTGCTTTTTTTATTTCATCCTTTTGAAATAATACTAAAGTCAATATGTATCATTGAAGCCATTGCAGAGCTTTTCACTGTCATTCTCATAAAAATGCAAACCAGCGCGCGCGCTCACATTTTGATGACACTTGAATGTCACATATGAGTCGAGACATGTCAGGAATTGTTTCGCTCCTTGCCTCGCAACTAACCACCCCCTTTAAAACATGTGGCAAAGTTTGACATTTAGTGGCTGGCAAAAACTGTCAGCATGCGTCTCAAAGTTGACGATGATTGCCGAGGCTTGCGAGCTACGTCAAGACTTGAGATAAAATAAATCTAAATAAAAGTCCATTTAGTTGGTAAATTTGAATAGTAATTAAGAATTTTAAACTGATGCCTAGCAAATTGAATTGGCAAACTTACAGCTAGAAAAGAGCGTTGTATTTAATATTTTGTACTTTGATTATGCACTAAAAACAAACAAGAAACGTTGAATTCATATTTAGATTGATTTATTATTACACAAGTTTCAAATATAATTAGGTAAAGTTGCCACATAGGTAATAGCAAACTAATTTAACAGCACATTTAAATAAATAGCAATTTTATAAATTTATAAAAAAAAAAATTACACAGGTTTCTATTGTAAAGCCAACAACCTATATCAAAAAGATAAACAGATAGATAGATAGATATCAATGTAAGCTACTATTAATTCAAATAAAACAAGTTCAACATTTTTATTTTATAAATATGTTGCACATTAATTAATTCATTTTTAGTCAACACTTTTGCGTCTTGTACTTTGCCTTTATAAGTTATAATAAAATCAATTTCAAGCCTTAAATGCTTCGATCAGCTTGACACTTTGCACGCTTTGGATGCTTTGATTGTTCTATGAGTTTCCAATTGCTGCGGCAGCCAACAGAACATGCACACTTTGTTTTGATACGACACAAATATTCAATGTAGTCAAGTCTAATTAACAGACCTTTCCTAATTGATTTTTATTGCCGTTTTCAATTTCATATCAACTTTGGTTGCTTCAAGTTGTAGAACAAGCAGCAAGACTTTAATTTTTCGACTAAAGTAACTAACAATGTTAGTTACAGTTATGCAGCGTATAATAATTGTGTTTACTGCTACTTAATAAATTTAGTTAATTTTTTAATGTAGTAGTTCTAAAATCTGCAGCAAATGCAATTTGTCATTGTCAATGGCCGCACACATAACTAACTCATTAATTGGAAGCAGTCAATTCCTTATTATATAAAAATTAAATAATAAATATAAAATGCTTTTTGTTTATTCTTTGTACATAATTAAGTAGAAACGTGCAGCTGTAATATATGTAAATATATCTTTGATTCTAATTATAGCAAGACACAAATTCTAAGAAAGTTATTGGATTTGCTTGCTTACTTATTGTAAAGGCATTTTGCTTAAAACTATTTGTATTCTCTTTTTTTTCATTGTGCATTTACAGGATGTTTTTTAATCTCGTATATAAAATCAAAACAGCAAATGGCAGAGCAGCTGGGACTAAATCCTAAGCCTGTTCACCCCGTTCGCTTTTGTTCCATGGCATTTACTAAAATTTCCACACCTACGCACACAATTGAGTGCGCGGGCAAGTGCAAATAAGCAGCAGCAACAACAATAGCAACAACAACAACAATAGCAGCAACAAAAATGGCTAATGCCATTTGACAGTTGACAATTATAGCAATTGTCATAGCATTTAACACAAGCAAAAGGGCAAATGGCAAATGTACGTTATGTAGGTAGTAGGGGGGGGTGGAGTATGGGGTGGTTTGGGCTCTTTGTTGTCTGGACATTCAGCGGGCCTTGTTTTTAGTGTTGCGTCCTGTGTGTCCTTCATGTCCTGTGTGTGCGCTGTCACTCATTTACCCTTTTTTGCATGTCAGCGCGCATTAGTTTTGGCCTGCTGGCAGTTCTCGGACTCTGCTTATCTGCACCAAATTTGCACAGTCATTGTCAGCGAAGCTCTAAACTAACCCCGCCCCCTCATGCTGCTCTAGTTCCAACGCTCGTTTGACACTTTTTGCCAACTTTGCATATGTGCGAATAATTTAGCATCCCCCAAGCAACAACAACAACAACAACAAGAACAATGAGCTTCGTTTAGTTTGAAACCCAACGCTGGATTTACTCCAGATTAGGAATCTTTGTTAGTTGCTTGTGTGTCTGTCTAGCTGGCTGACTGGTTGGCTGTCTGGCATGTTGTTTGTTTGCTTATTTGCTTACACTTCTATCTCTTTTATTCGTTCCTCTGTATCTGTATCTGTTGTCTGTTGTCTGTTGCTGCTGGTCCTTGCAGTTGCAGCCAAATAAAAATTACAGCTGTTGAGTGGCTGCTGCGGCAACTAGAGAGTGAATCCTCAGCATTAGCATTTGGCTTGACCCCAAGGCACTTGCATTTCAACAAGTACATAAAAGCTAAACGAAAGTTTCCACTGCCAGCAGCAGCAGCAACAGCAGCAGCAACATCAACTGCAAGCTGTGATAATGAAGACTACTAATGTTGTTAGTGCTGGCCCGATGCAAATAATTTCAAATGTGTAAATCGCATTAGAGACATGCTTAAATGTATAAAGACAATTTTGGCCTAGAGCTAAGAAAAATTGTAAGTCTGATAAATACAATTTAGTTTTAATTGCTAGCTGCTTGCTTAAAAGTTTACAAAGCAAAAGCTGCTTTAATCTTTTATATTGTTTAAAAGGCAAATATTAATTAACTACATTTTAATAAATATATGAAAATAATATATTATAGTTTTTATACTGCTCAAGCATTGAACAAAATTGCGGCTTGCCAAAAAGACTTTAAAGCTATTTTTAATGCACATTTTCTTAGCTGCATGAGATAATTTAGTCTAAAATAAGTTTAAGTATTTTAGTGTTTACTTTTTAAATAAAAAATATATTAAAAATGGCGCACAGTGTAATTTGTAGTCAAAGCATACAGCTGAAATATATTTCATAGCAGTCATTCATTGTTATTTGGTCATCAAGAGAAGCTGCTAAAAATCAGCTTGATCCTTAAGCCTAGATCAGGGCTTGTGTTCTGCTTTGCTGCATTAACTAACCATAAACTATGAATACTATTTAAGAAGAGTCTTTTATTATAAGCTCAAGGTCACGTGCGGCTTAAGCTTCAGTGTCGCATAACCTACGCCAAGCGAATAAACACAGCATCCTTAGCACTGCCAACAAAATGATTATCTGACGCAATTGAAGCGTAAAAAGGCGCTAACGAAAAAACCAATAGAGCAACAGCAACAGACTAAAGTGGGTGGGTGGCAAGTAGACCACATCATTTCATAACACTT